>NC_071271.1:2440074-2740074 GCF_023375685.1 Ictalurus furcatus
TTCTTCTTCTTCTGACTAGGTTGTCTATGGCAGCCCATATAGAACCGTCTGGTAAAAAGTTGTGAAATTTGGCAGATTGATTTGGGAGGGTCTAAAGAATATTCTGACCAAATTTGGGCCAAGTGCTGCCAACATTCTAGCGCCACCATTGCGTCAAATTTGGGCCTAATTTGGAAGTACATTTATAGTCATAACTTTTGAACCATGTGTCCAAAATTCAAAAGCTAGGATTCCCTGGATTCCTTGGGTCAAGACGAGTTCAACACCCTATGATGTCAATTTCTGCCAAATTATATTTTCCGCCAGCTTGGATTTTGTCAAAAACAGTTTTTTTTGCTATTCCTTCTACAAATTTTGTCCAATCAGCACCAAATTTGGCACACGTTGTGTTCAGAGTCTCCCAAAAGTTATCAAAAGAATTTTGAATATTCTAAACAGTTTGCCCGTAATATTGTTGTTGTTGTTGTCCTTTTTCTCATTTTTATTTGTATCATACATTTTTATATTTTGTATTATTTTCCTTTTTTCTCTAATTGCTTTTTTTTTCTTCATTTTTATTATTTGTGCTTTTTACTACTTCATTTTATTATTTTTTTGGACCACACTGCATTTTTATATGTATAAAAGACACTATATAAATGAAATATTGTTGTTGTTGTTGTTATTATTATTATTATTATTATTATTATCATTATTATTATTACTATTATTATTATTATTATATAATGAGAATGGAGATGCCATGATACATCATGCTTAAAAATAATTAATGCAGCCTGAATGTACACCATCTCCAAGCACACGGGAATGTTCTTAGTAAGAGCTTTCTTCAGGTGGATTAATCCTACAGATTGGGATCCACTCTGCGATCAGAGCGACGCCTATGTTAGGACTATGAATAACTCATTTGTCATAAAGGCTTCCTGTTTGGAATTTTAAATGACGGCTGCCGAGAAGGCCCGAGTTTAGGACTCTCTCTCGGATGAGCGCTAATGGAACGAGGCGTGCATTACTCATTTCCTGATCCGTGCTCGGCTTCGATTACATGGAAACAATTTAGCATCTCGTATGAATGAATTCCGCTCAACCGCTCGAGTAATTAAAAAATAGGACAGCCCTGTTTGGCGAGTAAAAGCAAATGTTTTTAGCTTAATGTCCAATTAAGGCAAATCAAAGGGTCTTTCGAGCGCTGGGAATTGTTCTGTCACGTAACAATGAAGTGATAGCCAGGTTTTGAGTGAATGAAAGATTCCTAATAAACTCTTTTACTTGAACACATGCACACCTATAAAACATTGGAACTATTCCACAAGTTCAACAGGATTCGCAAATTTCCTGGAGATCATGAGAAGAAGAAAAATAAGTCATTATTTTGTCTTTTCTGCCTGATGACAGTACAATCCTGTTACACAAATTATAGACTGCAAGTAAATGATAAATTAATTATCTATATATATGGGCGTATCTAAAGGTAGGGGGGTGTCTAAAGGTTTCTCATTGGAGAAAGGAGCTTCTTGCTTGGAACTGCATTGGCCAATCAGCGTTAAGTATACAGATACCTCATTTGCTTTGGACCGGAAGAATATGACGAACGCTTCCAGTATTTACATTGCGTTAGTACTTCTCAGACAAAACTTTCACGGTTTTAGTTTGCATGCGCTTACAGAGAAACATACCATTGTTAATCATAGTTGTATTACAAGTTAAACAGTAGAAATGGACACTTCTATGATGCATGTTTTTTGCTATCGTGTGCAGTCAATCCAATGGTGATAGACAAGAAAGCAAATTTCGAACTTATGAACTTAACTTCTTTTGAGAGATATTGGTATCTTTCAAATAATCATTGTAATTGGTTTTTGATTAACTGCTGGTACACCAAGACCAAAACAAACTGGTGATGACGTCAGTAACCCGTGGCCATGCCGTCTCAATGATAGAAAGAAGTTCTGAAGATAAATTTTTATCGAATATTTTTATTGTCATTATCACCATTCTGACAGTCAAAGAAGGGAAATAAGCTTAGGAATAGTGACAAGGTACACACCCGTTGTCTACGTCAGACTTGTCACTTCCTGTTAATAAACCTGTTGGTCAGTAGCGTTTAAGCTTACAGTTTAAGCCTTTCAGCGGAACAGACAGTATTCATGACCAATTGAAATGACCTTTTGACACGCCCATACCTTTCGACACGGATTATATTAATGCCTCGATCCGAAACGAATCCACAAATTAAGACAAATATGACTAGCGGTTAAATTAGGATAAAAGGAGGAGGAGTTATTATGTGTCTATGGTAACCGACGCTCTGCAGTGGCTGAGCTGCATTACTGGAAGTCTTAGCGCATGCTGTGCTTAGGAGGCGCTCTTTCACCGGTTAGTCACAATTGTTTCAGCTCTGTGTGAGCTTTTCTGGCTAAATATCAACGTGCCATGAAACCGCTTGGAAATGTATGGCTGATTTGCATTTATCTACGAACAGTTTGAAGGAAATCAGTGACTTTTGTGAGATTTTTGAAAATCCGAATTTTCCATTTTTTCATTTTGAAGGTTGACTTTTAGCACAACTTTACTAAATGAACGTTTAATAAGGATAAAGAAACCTTGTAAAAATGAGATATTGTTGCCCGGCGGTGGATTGAAACCTCTTTTTTTTAAGAGCAGTAAAGGCACCTCAATCGTGGAATCACCTTTAATTACACGTTTAACTTTCAGCACGTTCTCCTTGCTCTCACGGGAAAAAGGGATGTCTCTAAAATTGCGTCATGCAGACGAAACTCTGGCTTGTGATGAGCGTTCCTTTTTGTCTTTTTCCTCTCTTCTCCTAAAGCATCCCTACATGACTGGTGTACTTTAAATAAAGATCCGAACGCCATGACTTTCCTTGGCACATGTCTTTCACTTGTTCTTTTTTTGTAACAGGCTGTGTTTTTATTAACGCTCCCTTACATATCAACTCTCCTGAATCTCTTCCTTTTCCTCTCCAGACGACGTGACGACGAGTGGTGACGGAGATCAGGCCCAGTGCAGCTCTTTATCGTATTGTAGTATGTGCCAAAACGCACACGTTTATTTCTCCTAATTTTGTGCAAATGTTATTGCCCCCCCGCTGCATGCTGTATTCTAAACAGGCGGCCTCCTGCTGCTGCCCGGCGAGGCGGCGATGATTAATTTGCTTTGTGCTGCGGCAAATGTTGCGGGCTGAAGTTTGGCGCGACACGATTAATTTTACATGCCAGGGGCTTGTTGTAATGCATCAGCTGAATAGATCCATGTAGCACGGAGAAGGTGCTATCAGCTTGTTCATTGCACCTAAATCACTTTGAGATCGTACTTAATCTAGTCGGCGTATTGCTATATTATTAGATAGACTTTACTTCACAGGGAAAAGAAAAAAAAATATTTGGCACGACCCCAAAATCAGGCACTCTGAAAATCTGTTCAGAGCAGCAAAAAGACAGATGGAGGCTCTTTCAGAGTGACGAGCGTAAAAAATGCTTGGGGCGACTCGAAAATCGAGCCGAATTCCTTAAACGGGGGCGTGTTTGTATCAACACAGACGGAAATGTTGAACTTATTTAACACCATCTTCTTAATATTAGACAGCGCTAGAGGTTAAAGCTGCATCCGATTATTATAAAAAGAGATTTATTAGCTTCCGACTAAGGCGCGATAGAAAATTCACCCATATGCCTTCGTTGATGGCGCCGTTGATGGGATGCTGAGATCGTACACACTTTATCTAATTTACGACGTGGCCTTGACTGCATCTTGATACCGCAGTCGAAAGTCACCATATGGTATGACTGTCACTTTTTTTAAGTTTCACATCACAAAAAAGCAGTGTTGCAAAAAAAAAGAAGTTTTTTTTTTGAAAAAAAGGAGAAAAGTAATAACCTGGGCCGAATTCCAAAAAAATCTGGAAAAAACAAAAACCCCACATTCATTCAGGGTAATCTACTTGGTGCCAGTGTGGAGTTTTAATTTTTAAATGATGCAGTTTCCTCTAATTCCACATAATGCGTTTCAATTGAACCTGTTTAAACTCATTTCCATGGTCAGGGCAAGAACTGAATTCAGAAGTTCGCTGCATCACAGATGGGCTGAATGTTCAGGAGGTGAGAATTCTTTTCTTTTTCTCCTTTATTAAGAAGGTTGTTTCAAGAAAACTGAGAAGCTCCACGTTGACGTCAGGTTCGCTTTTGAAGCGTTGTGCGTTGGAAAATGGAGAGGAGTCGAAAAAATTCAGATCCTGTAACGTACGAATTTTGTAACTGTGCGTTGAAGTCCTCCTGGGAGGTTCGTCTTTACAAGTCGGGGAGTCATAATTACGACGTCACTTTGGTCCGGGCAAGATGGCGGTGTACCTTAATTAACTACACAAAAAAAAAACAGCGAGGTTGTTTTTTTAACTCTGCTTCTAGAAAACCAAGAACAAAGAACGCACATCCGGAAAATCAGCTTCTGAGACGAGTAAACATTCAATTTCGACAAATTTACCGTCGACTTCAGATGTCACATTCATTCATGGTTCCACCGGGGTTTTTTTTTTTTTTTTTCCTGACACGCCCCAAACACAGAGCTCAAAGAAAGTTTCCCACTCGTAATTACGACTTTGCGGTAGCGTTCAACATGTAAATACGATCTTTCCGACATGACTTGAATGCCAGGACGTTATAGCCGAGGTAAGACAAAGCCCGCTTAGCCGTTTTTTTTTTTATAGATATACTGATCAATGTCGTGCCTTAGAGACTCTCTTACACTAGGTGGCATTGTTGACATAATGCGATAGTGAAAAACCCCTGCTCAAGAAAGATCCGGAACGCAACTGATTTTAATCATCTCAATGAGGCGCTTCCATTAAGAAATCAGCTTAATGTGCTCAACGTGCGTAACCCGACTCTGAATACGAGAAACTTTCCCTGCAAAAACACTGTAGGCCTAAAGTCTATTATAAGTCTATTATAAGTCTATTCTAAGTCTACTATAAGTCTATACTAAGTCTATTATAAGTCTATTCTAAGTCTATTATAAGTCTATTATAAGTCTAAGTCTATTCTAAGTCTATACTAAGTCTGAGTCTATTATAAGTCTATACTAAGTCTATTATAAGTTTATACTAAGTCTATTATAAGTCTATACTAAGTCTATTATAAGTCTACACTAAGTCAATTATAAGTCTATACTAAGTCTATTATAAATCTATACTAAGTCTATACTAAGTCTATTATAAGTCTATGCTAAGCCAAAAACAAATTTGACGATTTATTTCCTGTTTCAGGAATCATGCAGCCTTACACATTATGTTTAGTTAGTTTCAGTGAAAGTGTTTTTTTTTTAAATAATTTTTCTTTTTAAATAAAGACAGCTATCTATCAAGTCTGAAACATTTTTGGATTGTCTGAAAAGATTCAGATTCACGTCTTTGTTGTTGTTGTTTATCAGAAGTGCGTGTTGCAGCAGTTGCTTAAAATCACAACGATTCCTGAGTGGATCCTTAATGCAGTGGATTTAGCATTCAGCCTCAGTGTCACACTCAGCTACAGAGGACGCTTGTCCTTCCAGCACTCTGAGCCATCTGTGGGTATTTGTGTGTGTGTGTGTGTGTGTGTGTGTGTGTGTGTGTGTATGTGTGAGAGAGAAAGAGAGAGACAGAAAAGAGTGAGCTAGCCAACCTTTTAGCATTTCCAGTCTTATACATTGCTTCAGGGCTGGGCTAGAGTGACCTGATTCAAAGTCTGTACAGCGACACAAACACGAATCACACACACACACACACACACACACACACACACAAACACACACAGTGCTTTAACCCCACAGCATGGTAATCCATTCACGGTCTGTTGCAAGCACAGGCAAGACTTTCAAATCAATTTCATTTCTCTCATAACACACTCCGAACATGCCCATCTCACTGCTCCGTCATTCTAACCTGTCAGACGAGTTGCTTTTGCTTAAAATTGAAAATGTAAAGTTAATGAGACATTTTTTAGTTTATTAGAGTTAACATGTTTAGAGGAAAGTATTCTTTCAAAACACTGTCCGACCTTCAGCGCGGGTCCTCGGTGCAGTCCTGAGGGACGGAATTTCACATTTTTATTCTGTTCCAGGTACAAATGCAGCGGCCGGTGAAGGCTGTCGGATGCTAATGATCGGGTTCAGCTGTGTTCAGGGCTAGAACTGGAGGAAAACCTGTGAAACTTTTCCTTCGTCTTCGCATTCAAAAGCAAGAACATTCAGTGAACAAGAACAACGACGACGACGACGATCTTTAGTAGTAGTAGTAGTTCGTTTTTTTTCTTCCACAAACAATTTTTATTCTGTAGTTAAAACGATAGCTTTACAGCACTGTATTACACATCGCACCGGATCGTCTTCTGCTTTAATTCATTCTGACGATTGCATTCGTTTGTTTCAGAAAGAATTTTTGGACATTTCTGAAAAGTAAAATTACAATAAATCCAAAGTTACGCGCTAGGTTTATTGTCCGCATCAATACTGTTCCCGTCAGCTCGTGAGTCCGGTCGGTGCTTTTAACAAGTTTTATATTCTTTTCTCTCAGCAAAACCTCGACCAAATATCGTTACTGAAGGAATAACGAGAAGAAGAAGAGTGAAGTCGCTCAGCATTTCGTGTTTCACGACATTCAGGAGCAGCGATGTTCTGGTTGTTGAAACTGAAAACACACACATTATCCATCGGTGAAGCAGATATAGTGCCTTTACTCGTCTACTAACGGTAGCACCAGTGGAAGACATTTTCTGGTAATATCTACACAAGAAGTAAAGGTTTTAGCAACTTTTTTTTTAAAGCATGTGAATATTCCGAATCCTCACTGAATATAAAAACAACAAACAAACAAACAGAACCGACTTCACTGAGGTCAACTCAGGTGCACTACCTGCCTTAAAATGTTAATGAATGATTTTAAACAGACTCAAATCAGACTCGAGGACAGGGTTGTTCACTACGCGACCAGGAGAAAAAAGGGTTGACGACTGAAGCGACTCATAACCCGATGATTCGAGATTATGATTCATTATGATTTTCTGAAAAAGTACAAATACTTACGCTTACAGATTTATAATTGAACAGGCTAGCACGACGATTTGTCCGTACTGTACCATTCACGAGCTAAGCCGACCTCAGCTTCTGAACAAAGTTCAGCCCACGTATCTAACGGAGGAGGAAACGAATCGAACCGTATTGTAACGTAGCAGACTCTCTAGGCCGAATCATCGCCTCATGAATCGAAATCGTAGTAGCGCCATGTGTTCAGATAGCAAAATCGTTGCCTCAAGAATCCAGATCGTATCATGGCGTCGCAGAATCAGAGGTGTTGTCAGATATCAAATCAAACGTAGCTTCAAAGCGTTCCCTCCAGCTAAAGTAGAAAAGTACAAAGTCTTAACTTCAAATGTAAAAGTACAAGAAGGATTCACAAAAAGGAAAGTCTCTTAAAAGCATGATTTAACATTTAATACCCGTCTCCTCCACTTATCTGATATTATGCAGTCTTATATCGCAGGTGAGTTTTGCGCTGGATGTGGGAGGTTTTTTGCAGATAGTGCGGTGTGGGTAATTGGAGCGTGGGTAGGTGTAATTAAGCTTTAATCCCATTTTAGTTGAACGTGACGTAACGGCGTGCGTTAGGCAGCAAGCGAGAAACCGTGAGGAGGGAAGAGGGAAAGATGAGCTGAGAGCAATGCGAGCGATGTCTCAGGGGAAAGAGAGACAATGAATGAATGGATTGGCTTTGAATAGAGGCACTAGGGGAGAGGGATCGGAGGAAAAGTGGAAAGAGAGGGAGAGAGGAGAAGATTACAAGGAGAAGAAGTGACTGGTAGAATATGGATCGAAAATGCGATGAGATGTTGGATGAAACAGGAGGTGGAGTGAAGGGGAATGATCTAGAGGAAAGGATAAAAGAAGAGACGACATGGAGAACAAAATTAGGAAACGGCATATCCGAAAACATAATTCGTTATTAGCTGTGATTGAGAATGGAAGTTGGAGGAAGGAAAGAAGAGGAGAAATGGCCGACTGAGGATGAGAGAATGACAGAATGGGTGTGGATGTGGAGATGGAGAGAGTACCACAAGAATGAAAGAGGAAATGGGAGAGAAGACAGCAAGTGGAGGAAAAAATAAGGAAAGGAAATGGAAGGAAAGTAGAGAAGAGCTGATGGAGTGAAGGGGAGAGAACAAAAGAAGCTGAAGAAGTGAGAGGTAAAGGACTTAGCACGAGGAAATGAGAGTGGAGAACCAAGATGAAATACAGAAAAGGCAGAGGGTGTCGAAGAAGAATGGAGAGGGAAAAGAAGAGAGGAAGATAGACGGGAAAGGAAGTAGACAAAGACGGAAGAGATGAGAAGGGAAAAGTGAAGTAGACAGCATGCTGGAGGAGAGATAAAGTGAAGATGAGAGCTATATCTCACGGGAAAAGCCAGCGAGTGAAATGGATTCATCCACAGGAAAAACGTAGGAGCAAAACCCGTGTTTCCTTTGCGTTTGAGTGAAAGGCTTCAACTGTGATTTGTCAGGAAGGTTAGCGAGAAAACAACATCATTTACGTCTTTCAGCCGTGCGTAACAGGACACTTAAAGGTTCTGCAAGCTCCTAGCAAGTTTTATTTCATAGTGAACTCACTTTAGCTTGTGTACGTGTTATCCGTGCTAGTCAGTTTGCTCAACAGAATGTAGCTAGCTCAGTTAGCTAGTTTACATGTGTCCAAGACAATATTCTACGTCCCTCCTACACAAGATGAGTGAAAAATGTTTAATTTAGCCAAGTCTCTCTGCTTGTCAGTTTGGATCTGCAATAAAAAGAAAAACTGGGTTTGTTTTTCTAGCATTTTGTTGTGTTTTGTCTGTACGTGTTTCATTAGCATGGATTAGCTACTTGTGAGTAAGTTACGGTCACTGTTTGCTCTTTATGTCTTTTGGTAGCTTGGGTCTAGCACTGGGCCTTGTCCAGTTGCTTCCTGTTTGTGCCGAAATTTGTTTTTATAAATGAATTGCAAAATGCTTCATTTTACATGATTTGCCTAAGAAGCTTTGCCTAAGTTGCGCAATACTCGGGTTGATAGCTATGCCAAACCTGCCGACACATTTTACCTAGGGACTTAAAAAATACGCAATACAAATGGCAAATGAGCCAATCGACATATGAATCTGGAATGATTGACAGTCATGTTGAGCTCTCTGATATTAGCTGACACCCTGGAAGCCCCGCCCCCTTCCCCTAACCTCACGTTCTCTTGTTTCGAACTCGATTTTTCCTCTTGAAAGATGTACCAATACCACGTCCTCTCTTTGCGTCAATGTTTCGAGTTGTTTTTTGTTTTTGAGAAATTTAGGCCATGTGAATAAGTCTGCACTTATATAGCGCTTTTATCTAAAGCACTTTACATTGTGTCTCATTCACCCATTCACACACACTCACACACCAATGGTAGCAGAGCTGCCATGCAAGGTGCTAACTTGCCATCGGGAGCAACTTGGGGTTCAGTGTCTTGCCCAAGGACACTTCGGCATGTGGAGTCACGTGGGCCGGGAATCGAACCCCCAACCCTACGATTAGTGGACAACCCGCTCTACCAACTGAGCCACAGACGTTTTTTTTTTAACAATAACCAAAACAAAAATGCCATTTTTATATTCTTCTATGAATTCCTGCTTCTCCAGTTCCCTGAAAGAGAACAAGATAACCTCATCAAACAAATGCCTGCCAAACGCACACAGCTGTTCTCGATGTATCCGTTTTCGCACCACAGCCAATGGTAAATTCATTGCTTGCTGTAATATTTATAAAAACATTTCATTCAGGATTTCAAAATTCAGATAAAAGCAGGTGGGCAGAAACCCTGCTAGAGCAGTTTTGCATATGGAGCTTCAGTGGCCAGGGATCAGGTGGTCTTAGCCCTCATTTGGGATGCTTCAAGAAGGGAATTGATACTGGCAGGTTGTAACACCTCTCTCTCTCTCTCTCTCTCTCTCTCTCTCTCTCTCACACACACACACACACACACACACACACACACACACACACACACACACACACAATCATATCACAGGCTGGAGTGTGAGCTTGGATGCTTTATGAAGGGACACACACACACACACACACACACAAATTTCCGCTGCCATGGCCACACTTTTCCTATAGGTTTTTCCCCCTCTTCTCAGCAGTGCATGTCTGATCATCTCATTCCTTCTCAAATGCTATGGTAGTTATTCATCAAATCAATATTTTTTAGAAGTGCATTTTCGAAAACTGGACTCGTTTGGATTAAGGACCTATTTTCGGTTTAATCATGGCTCTCAAGTTGAAGGCAGGTGCTGTAATTGTGGCCGGGTAATCGTGAGCCACTGCCGTGTTGGTGTAATTATAACATCCGCCTGATGGATCTGTACTGTTCTGGCTTTGCTTTCTCTACGTGTGTGTGTATGTGTGTGTGAGTGTGTGTGTCTGGCTTGTACCCTTGTCTGTTCTTTGATTAAAGAGGGAAATTTAGCCTGGATGTGGGTCAAGAAGTGGGTTGCCCCAGTTTCCTCTTTGCTCAGAGAGTGTTGAGAAGGTCTTGAGACGCTTTTCTTCCACATCGGAGCCTTGATAACAAACACGACGATTCAAGCACACAAGCCACTAGGTGATAAGTGCTTGCAAAATTGCACGCTTGGTTTTTAAGATGGGAAACAAGGTTTAAAATGTGAACTCATCCCCTCTGTTTGTGATCTGCCTGAGAGATATAAGACAAAAAAGGCTGGATTTTGTCAGCCATTATATTAGCTTTCATGCGTCATTACACTTCTGTCCACTCCAACATGCTCACCTGCCGTTCGTAATTGGTGAGATTCAAGCATAATCTCTTAGCATTTTTTATTGCCTTCCTTACTGATTAACACATTTCCTCTTCCATTCTGTTACCACTCCTCCATGTAAATGCTGAAACTGTCCGAAGTGGCTGCGGCGCTCGAGTTGATTTGTATGTGGCATGTCGAGGATTGTTGTCTATGACTGGCACCATCAGAAAACCACAGCTGCGATGTGTCAGTCTCGATCACAGCTGTGTCACGGTCCACCCTGACATCTGGATCCACCACAGTTTAGCTTCGGGACTGAGCAAAGCGTGTCCGATTGGTCACGCACACCAGGTGTGATGGAACAAGTTCTGTCACATCTCTATGGCTATTTGATTCGCTAGAATTCAATGATTGACTTGTGTTTGGAACATGTTTCTGTAAAATGGACAGACTAGCATGATCTTCAGGAAGGGTGTACTATAATAATGTGATAAAGAGAAACAGCTGTCCTTTTCCTGAGCAGGGGTCATCAACTGGCAGAACTGGCTAAGTATTTTGAAAGGTAGATGTCATATTTATAGCTATAAACTAACTGTTAATGGTTAAAAGGTAACTGTTGTCTCCAAAAAGTCACGTTAGCCACACCTTTGTAAGCAAGTAATTTTATGGAACTGGATGGTTGAATAACACTGATCTATGGCATGGGCAGAAAGAGTAGATGAATCTCCAGGATATTGACCAGTCGAATAGCAGATTACTGGGCCAATGTATGCCTATTAATTCTAATCCTTGTTTTTCCTGCCCCTTAACCTTCACACCAGAATTCTGCTCAAGTACAGTGGTTCAATCAAACATCAGAGGCTCTCAGAAGAAAAGTTATTGACATTCCGAAAGCTGGACGAGGTTACAAACAGATTTCTAAAGACCTTCGCCTAGACAGAGTACTCAGAAGAAATCTTGGTCTACACAAAACTTTCAGATCTTTCAGATCGTGCACAGTTTTGTTATTTCATGCTTCAGCTCATGGGGTTGCATTTCAGTGGGTTTGAGGTCAGGATTCTGACCCGATCTTTGTAAAATATTTAATATTTTCTGTTTAATCCATTTTGGGCTGCAGTCAAGCAGACAACTATTAGTTATTAATAGAAAAAACTAGTTATAAATAAAAAGAAAAAAACTTTTGTAAGGCTAAAATTCTCTGATGTTCTTCCTAGGAGTACAGATCCAACAAAAATGAGCGCAAAGACAATGCAGACAAACGCAGCAGAATCCTCAAACTAGTGATGAGCCCCTTGAGCAGCTTGCCCAAGTCAAACCTTGAGCTCATGATCTTCTGAGTAGTAGCCCAGAGCCTGCTTATCCAGGCCACTCTATATGGTTGATCACCAGTTATAGATAGTTTTTTTGGTCAATATTATAACTAATAAGGAGGTTCCCCTACTTAGTAAACACAAAGTTTCACATTTCCCTTTACTGACCTTGAGTCTACCATTTCAGTGAATACATGGTATATTTGTAGCTTACTAGATGATCTGTAAGATCAAGGCCCATTGTAGAAGCCACTCATCCAGGTTCCCAAACTTCTCACAGGCATCGCCATATCTGTTACACTCTTAGACAAAGAGGTCAAATCTAGAACCTTCAAGGGTTCTTCAATTTTCCATTTGTTGAACCCCTGAAAGAAGTCTTTACTTATCAGAAAGGCCTTTGTGATATGAAGCCAAGAACACGTTGCCTGTGATCACCAGTTATAGGAAAGGGTTATTACCAATAATGAGGTTCCCCTAGTTATTAAATGCAAAAGTTTGCATAGTTCCCATAACTGGGCGTGGTTCTACCAGAGCCACGCATCCAGGTTGACAAACTTTTATCACAGATATCAGACCACACCTATTACACAGCAGGGAGTGTTAAGGGCCTTACTCAATGGCCCAGCAGTGGCAGTTTGGTAATGCTGGAGCTTGAACCCCTGATCTTCTGATCAGTAAGCCAGAGCCTTAACTGTTGAGCCAGTACAACCCTGGAGTCAGTTGTCCATCTAGCAGGGACCAAGCAGGACCTGATTCACTTGTTTAATCAGTTCATCTTGGTCTCCAATCAAATATCAATTGTGTCTCCTATTTTGCTAAAAACAAAACCTTGCAGCCACACCAGCCCTTTTCGAAGATCGAAGTCCCCTGCCTTAGAGGTTCCACCTAGAATCCTACCAGAAAATCTTTCCTTAGCAGAAACACTTCTAAAATGAACCCATTTAGGTAGTTATGAACTGTTAACTATCCAAAGAAGAAGCCATGAAGAACCTTGTTTTCAGAGTGTAGTGTAGGGAACTGAATTGTTTAACACTTTCCCCACACCGACACACCTGATTCATCTCACTTGTTAATTAGCGAGTTTAGTCTAGCATGCTGTAGTGGGTGATCCCTCTGGTATACAAATTAGAAAACATTCATTATAACACCAGTTCTATGAATTCATCTTCTCTCAACAAGTTTTGCAAGCGCCTGAAATTAGCACTATTACACTGGCTGCACATCCAGTGTTCCAATGGATGCTGGAAATCTGACAAAATCCTCCAAACAGCTGGATGTATGAATATTATCCCCTTTATCAAAATGAAAACTTGGTTGCTTCCACATTTTGAACTACAGAATGTCTCTGTAAATGTGTCTTGTTTTGCTCAGGCGTATGTTATGGCTTCATTACATACATTCAGTGGTCACCAAACCTCCACCTGGAGGTCAGAGTTCAGTTCCGAACCTCCACAGGAAGGGCAAATTTGTTTCCAACCCACCTTGTACTGTACCATCTAATCTGGTTCCTCTGATTCCACCCATGTCCTGGACACCTGTTTACCAAGACCTTCTGGACTTTTGGTTAGTAACTCATGGAGAAGTACGTTTAGTTCATCTCCTATTTCTGAAGCTCTCAGTTTAGCTCTTTTTCTGCTCTGTAAATCTGAGTTTTTCTCAATTCCTAATCATGGATATGCAGTTGTAGATGTAGTACTCCTGGAGATTTGAGATTAGCTCCACTTCTACTCATGGAGATTGGAGTCCCACTCTTCTTCTCCTGGAGATCTGAATTAAGCTCATTATCTAATCCTGGAAATCTGAGTTCAGATCATCTTATACTCCTGGAGATTTAAGTTTAGCTCATCTTCTACTTCTTGAAACTTTTGAGTTTGCTTCACTTCTACTGTTGGAGTTCTGAGCTTAGCACATTTTGTAATCATGGAGAGCTTAATTTAATTCCTCTTCTACTCCTGGAGGTCTGAGTTCAGATCAACTTCTACAACTGAAAGAAATCTGAGTTTAGCTTATTTTGCAATCACAGAGTTCTCAGTTTAGGTCAATTTTTCCTCCTGGAGAGCTAGGTTCCACTCATCTTCTAATCATCTTCCTTATGAGTTCAATTCTGGTCCAAAATCTAACAACACTAATTTTGGTAATGAGGGTTATCTGATTCCAAACCTCATCAAGTGTCCTCCTCAAGATCATGGTTTACGTACAGTTAGAATTTTTGCATTTAACCTGTAGAGTATTTGGTCTAATAAAGACAATGGTGGTGTGGTTGAAGAACACTGAGTTTCTCTAGACCATTTTGCTTTAACCATGAAAAAAATTGACCGGAGCTGGGCTGAAATTAGCGACGAGTGTGTGACTCATGGAAGTAGAGCTGAGGCTTTTTGCTTGGTTCCAGCAGGGTTAAGTGGATTATAAAGCCCTGTGGTTATCCTGTCAGCTGTGACCGACTATGGCAAAGAGGAATTCAAAGCATTCATTCACTCAATGCCGTGTGCAAACGTTGCATTTCTGTCACATCTAGGCAACAAATTATTGCTCTATATGCCCTGTCAAATAGTATAATTTGTGCCGTTATTATTGTGATTGAGACTGGCAAACGGGGGTAATTGTGTAAAGATATTAACGATGCCGAATTGGATTATGGTGTCAATCTCTTATTCCCAGCTGTACCTGAGCTGTTTTATAAGTTTCAGGTTTTAATAATACCAGCCAGATTTTCATAAACCTGGCCTACGGTGCTGACATTTCAAACTGCGCCATAATGATAGCAATTGTGCCGCTGTGAGTCTCGGCCATGAAAAGGCATAAGACGGAATGACTTGAATAAGCATGGCAATTCAACTGGGGCTTCAAATGAATGCTTTCTCACTCTTGCTTATTGGCCACATATTGTCTGATAGCCAGTTAAACAGTGTGACCATGGGCGATTTCATGCAAGGCTCTTAGTTAGACGCAATACAGGTATTTCTTAGGTCCATTTATCACCTGTAAACCAAATAAAACTGGATTTTGACATGTCCAAAAGGTTTCAAAGTAAATACAGGTCGTATTCAGTGGTTAGTTTGGTACTGTTTGCAAATACATCGCAATCTGCGAACTGTGTCATCCTGAGTGCTGACATAGTTGCTATCATCCCCGATCAGCAGGGAAACGTTATCAATACTCTGCCTAGCTGCCTAGCGAAAGCATCACTTTCATGAGGAAATCGATTGGTTTTGTGAACATGACGGCGAAGCAAATGACACACAGCACAGCTCCGTACAGCTCAATTAGACACGCACACAAAACGGTGCTAATGAAAATGATGTGATTAGGACCACTTTAATTTTAGCGAAGCGTTTTGGGAGGATTAGTGCAGACTATTGGGGAAAGGCAACGACAGGAAAGGAGGGGTGATATATATGTATACTGTTTGTGTGTGTGTGTGTGTGTGTGTGTGTGTGCTGGGCTCTTTTCTTTCATTCTCGCATCTGGAGCTTAGATTATCTCTAATCTGTGGCTCTTTCATTTCATTTGACCTAATCCCAGGTCAGGCCTGCATTACTAGGGATGCTATCAAATATGCAGTTTTGTTGTTGTTGTTGTTGTTCGATAAAATGGAACCCTTGTGTGTTCTGTGGTAACCTCGGTGCGGTTCTTAGTCAGGTGACTACACAGCAGTCACACATTCGGGTTCGGGGTGCACCTGAGCGAGGTGGTCTCGGTTGATTTGAAGTGAACGGTTCGATTGCACTGAGGAAGCGATTCGACTCTGAATCGACTCACCTGCAGGAAGAGAATTAAACATGTCGTGAAGCTTTTTTTTTTTTTTTTTGGCGAATTGCTGAATTGCTCCAAAGCACAGAGCTGTAGCGTTGCAGAAATGCCACGTGTTCTGGAAATTTGCACTGATGAGAAAGAGAAAATAAATGCTGGATGTGACACAAAACTAGTGATTTATATAATTATCTAGTAATTTACTTGGCGTCTCTATGCTTTTTGTGATTTCCTCTTTTTCCCATTGGCGCTTTCTGACCAATTAATGACAGAGTTTGCTGGAGCTTTTTTCGCTTTTTAGTTCTTTTAATTATGTGCCATGTGAAATCAAACCCCCCCCAAAAGAAGCCAATGAATAAATTTCGCTCTGATTCGGGTACTTCTGACTTGTTTTGTCCTAAAAGAATGACTCAAAGCGACTGGCTGAAAACCCTAATCATGAGCAAAGTGACCGCATTAGCAAGGTCATTTATGAAATAGGCTGAAGGGAAAATGCATGCTGTACTCAGACTAGGGTCATGTCGTCCCGAGAACATCATTTCATCTCTCTACGTGTGTACATAGTGGTGACGAATTCATTCTGATGTGTACATGTACATGCTCAAACTTGTTATGTCATGACCTCTTGTGGGCACATAGCGACTCAAACGACGTGGGTGGGAATGTGTTTAAACATATTTTAATTCTTTTCGCAATGGCTCACTTTTGCGACTAAAACTGTAATTGCATGTGAATCAAACAGAGAGAGAGAGCGAGAGAGAGAGAGAGAGAGAATGCTTGAAGCATTTAAAGCTGGATAAGCCAGCTGTAAACCCTAGATTCTCAGAATTTCCGAATAATGTTCTGGCTCAACAGAGGCCTAAATGGATCTTCTGCGGTCCTTTCACAGAGGAGGTGTGAGCTGCATTGCTGCATGCACATCAGCAAGCTGATTTCCAGAAATTACTTAGCTAGCTAGCTAACACTGCTTGCTAAATAGTATGTACGCCAAGTTGTGTACTATTTAAAAAAAGATAGCACTTGAATATTGTATGTATGTATATATATGTATATGTGTATATATAATAAATATTCTGCTCTGTTGTGAGAGGACAACTTACATGTTTATATCACTTTGGGTGTTGCTAGCTAACACTGCTTGCTAAGTAGTATGTATGCCAAGTTGTATACTATTTAAAAAAAAAAGCACTTGAATACTGTGTGTATATATATATATATAGCTCTGTAGTGAAAGGATAACTTGCATGTTTATTTCACCCTGGGTGGTGTTGTTTTTTTTTATCAGTTATATCAAGGATATTTCAGAACCCACACAGTTTTTTCTGTGTGTGTTCTTGAATGTAATTGTGTGTCTAATAGACTGTGGCAGTTCAAAAGCCACAGTAGACGCCCTCTTCATGTCCGTGTGTCGGGTTTAATCCCTCGGCGGTTCGCCTGTAGAGTTATCCATCACACCGTGTTAGCAACGCACATGTGTAGCTAATGAAGAAATTCTTTTGCTCGTCCTGAAATGATTGGATGTGACAGCTAAGCGAATGGGTTAAACTAGCCCTGATCTTTAGAGTTCATTTCAACACTTCCTTTTGGACTGTTTTCTAGTAGTCCAGCTGCGGTTATTTGACGGCTGGCGTGTTTTAAATGTAACCTTCTGAAGTTATTATGGATTATAACACAGTGCTGTTGAAACGCATGTTTATAACTTATATAACGTAAGTGGTGATAAGGACGAACATGTTTTGCGGTTGTTCCACAACATTAAATGTAATTATAAATGGATGAAAGTAAACGGTCTGCACTTATATAGCGCCTTTTAAACCACTACAAAGCACTTTACATTGTTTCTCATTTACCCATTCACACACGCACTCACACCCCTGACAGCAGAGCTGCCACTCAAGGCGCTAGCTTGAAATCGAGATCAACTTCAGTGTCTTGCCCAAGGACATTTCGGCATGTGGGCTGGGAATCGCACCACCAACCCTGCGATTGGTGGAAAACCCGCTCTACTACCTGAGCCACAGCCGCCCCATGCAACGTGCTAACGCTGGCTAGTTTCTAATCATGTTTTACATTTTACTAATTGTATTATTCCTAAAGCGTAGAAAAAAGCTACAAAATTGAAGCAAAAATGCAGACTGCATACATTTCCAGAGTTTTATAGACAAGTCAGCATTTTCTCTCATTTCCTGTCATTTCCCTGTGCTCTGAGTGGGGAATAACGAATAGCCTTGTAAAGAAGTATATACAGTTGCAATATGGTGACTAAACAAGTCAAATCAGTCACGATGGATATCCTACTGTAGATTCTATAAATCCCAATATATCTCAGAAATAGCTCTCGCCTTCTGTGCTCTTTCTTTCCTCCCTTTCTTGCTCCTCCACCACCTCTCAGTCTGACTACACCCCTGCGGTTCTCAAATTGAGTGTTATTGTCACCCTCTCTCATCCCACTCTCGAGTTGGCAGAGCTTCTTCCACCTGCGACCGCAGAGGATTGTGAGAGGTTTAGCAACGCTGACTCCCAAATGGACTTTTCCAGTAAACTTTACTGAACAACCCCTTTTTGCAAGCCTCCAGCAGGGTCTGCTGAAAGTCACGAGATGGTCCGCCATGGTGGATCTGTTGGGGTATGTGGATTGAACTTCATTTTTATTGTCGTGCCACCTGTCTGCATGTGTACAGGACAAAATATCAAGTCTCAAGAACTGAAGGTAATATACAAGATATCTCAGGGTCATCTTCTGACCATCTAGCAGCTAGAAATGCTCAGATTGAGATAAAGGAGAACATTTTTCTTTTCTGAAGTAGAACTTTGTAAATCTAACTATAACTAGATCAAAAGTTTGACATGTAGTTCATTAAGAAATTAATAATACATGTATATATATATATTTAAAAGTTTATGTACCTTATCCAAACAAGTACTTGCCGTAGGCTGATTCCTGTTGTGATTCTACCTTGGCGTGTTGCTTTTACACCAGAACACCTGCTAAGAATCGGATCCCAAATGTTGGTTCTGAACGTCCGCCATATTGGCTCCTAGCTTGTATCTCAATCTGCTGGGTTTCAGATGAAATGCTCATCACAATCAATCACACTGAAGTGAACATGCCTGCCTCCTGCTGTCAAGCTGCACACTTTTGCTAATTAAGCTGCTTCAGCATTCAAAGATGCTCAGACAGATCTATCTTAGTCTCAGCATCAGATGCCCCACCTGCAGACCACAGAGCGACCTCTACATGGGGCAGCAGTGGCTCACTGGTTAAGGTGCTGGGTTAATAATCTGAAAGTCATGAGGCTGATGGCTCCTGCATTACCAAGCTGCTCTTGAGCAAGGCCCTTAATCCTCTCTGCTCTAAAGGCATTATAACATGGATGACCTTGCACTCTGACCCCAACTTCCTAATGAGCTGGAATATGTAAAGAAACGTTATTCGCGTTTCTGGCCACAACCCAGTGCCGGTCCTAGCCCATTTGCTGCCCTAGGTGAGATTCATCGTCAATGCCCCTCCCCCACCATGATCATTATTGTCCATAATGCATCATCACTGACACTCACACACTTCACACACCAACTGACACACCAACGGTGATGACTGAGAAGTATGATGTAGCCTACTTTTTAATTTCATTCAAAAATTAATAATAAAAAAAAACACAGGTGATGAGTGTCGTGTTGCACTTAATAGAGCGGTGCAGCTATGATGTCATTTTGTACGGCAAAACCCGGAGACGAGTTAGCATTTTAGCCCTTCGGTTCCATCGTCCCGTCAATGGGTTTTTTTAAATGGGATTTTGGTTAAAAAATAAGGTATGTGGCAAACATGACCTCAAAATATTTTTATATTTTTTGTCCAGCGTACTGAAATGCAACCACAACTAATTTTTTTTGTTGTTGGAAGTAACCGGCCAGGGATATTCATGCTCAGTTTACAATCATTTAAACATACATCATAATAATAAGCTTTAGAGGCACAATTATCAAACATACGTATTTTTTTAACTTTTGTAAAAACTAGATCAAAATAAAACTTCTTTATCCCCCAAAGAAAAACTATCCAAAAGAGATGCACGTGTAAACAAATGGAATTTTCTAAAAAAAAATAAAATAATAATAATAATAGTAATGCACCATGGGCACAATTCCCAAAACAAAAACGAGAGTAAATCCCTATGATGGAAAAGTTGTGGGAAGCTTGGTGACGGTGACGTTGAAGTCGAGCGACCCTGGTGTAGTTCGTTTATAGCGTACGGTTAGCTTTTTATTTCTGGCGATTGTATTTAGGTTTCAAACTTCATAAAAGTTGTGTTCATTTGCGAAAATTATCTTGATGGACAAAACCTGTTAGTATTGTAAACATTTGTGGATCACTAGTTTATTTTTTTGCGATAATCCAAAAACCTATGTGAAAATCCTATTGGGTTTTTGTTGAGGGAACCGGTGTGATGCTACTATATTCCGGTACAAAAGGATGTCGTCCCTGTACCACTCTATACAGCCTTGCACTATACAGCCTTGCACAATACAGCTCGGCACTAGGGGGCGCCAAATAACCAATTTGACTAAACAAACTTTTCTGAGGTAATAAAAGACATGAGGAACGTTAAATGTAGCTTGGTACTTTTAATCGGATTCGGTGGGACGGCACCCCAAATATGGTTACGCCATAGGCAGCTGTCTAAGACGCCTAATGGATTGACTGGCCCTGCCACAACCTTCAGGATCTTGAAGGTTGCAATATGGATAGCTATTCATATTTCCGTATGCCAGAACCTATTGTTACTGGACTGAAAAGTGTCATGGGATCACGTCCTTGAAGAAAAAGTGCATTTCGCCGTTCAGAAAATGTATTACCCTGTCGCAGGCACCAATCTTGTTGAACATGTGACTTGTGTTATATTTGAAATATTTCATAGGAGCGATTGCAGTATTCTTGAGCGAAGGTGGTTCTTGGCCATGTTTAGTGACAAAATGCACCAGACTTCCCATCCCAACGCCAAAGTGGGAGGACGATATCTCAGATCTCAACCCTTAATCACACGGAATGAGGAACCTATCCAAGGAGATCACAGCCGCTGATCATATCCCGTGATGAATAATACTCTCCGCAGTCGAGAATATCAGATTAAAAACTTTTACCTGTCCTGCCCTTTAATGTCCTTGTAAGCTGTTTATCCGTTTCTCGATTAATTTAATCTTCGCACATCGTCTTGCCATGATGCGTTATGATCTACCGTACGAATGCGATACAGTTTGAGAAATATATCTAATATCTCTGTAGGAGCATTCCAATTAAAATGGTAATTTAAAAAATAAGGGTAAAGTGTATAGAGGTGCAGGAGCATTCACAAACCCAAATCTTATTGCAATTTGATGAAACATCACCCGCCGACCCAACCTCCACCCACACACACTCAAAAAAAAAAAAAGGTAAAATGGTGTTCACTCGGTCATGGCCATCTCACACACACAGCTCCGGCTCTGTAGTCACGCTAATGAAAAGCTGAGACAAGCTGAACTCTCTAGAGGCTAAATGCAGTTTAAGAGAAGAGTAATTCTGCAAGGTGATCATTATTACAGAACTGAAAGTGATAGAGAGTGAAAAGTTTCACTGTTAGCTCCTAAAAGCAAAAAAGCAAGAGCTCCTTTTCTCACTCCGCATTTTCCAGTGAAATCAAACATTAAATGAATGAGAAATCCAATGCATAAGTAGCAAACGCTGGACTCGAAGTTCCAGCTATATGACGCTGAGTGACGGCACAGACTCGGCTAGTTAGCAGTCTGTGAGATTATAAGCATCATGGTGGCGATTGCGGTTTTAGCATGAACGTTGAAGCTTCTGATCTGAGGGATTCTGATCTGTTTGAGCAGAGGTGAGAGAGCTAGACAGACTAAAGGACTAAAGCGCCGCTGCATCGCTGTCTTTAGGTTGAGATGAAACAAGGGTTAAATTCCACTGCACCAGTATTAGCAGGAAGAATGGTGTTGTGGGTAATCTGAGAACGGAGAGTGAAAATAAACTGACACGTTGATGAAACCCAGAACTTTCATGATGAACATGAATACGCAAGTTGTTTTAGGTGGATTGTTTCCCTTTAACTATGGTAAGTGTATAGTAAAAACTATTTTGAATGAAAGTACCATAAGCGTAAGGGTTGGGGGTTCGTTTCCCACCTTGGAGCTTGCATGAGGATCCCTCTGGGTACTCCGATTTCCTCCCCCAGTCCAAACACATGCATTTTAGACTGATTGGCATTTCCAAATTGTCCATAGTGTGTGATTGTGCCCTGCGATAGGTTGGTACCCAGTCCAGGGTGTCCCCCACCTTGTTCTTCAAGTCCCCTGGGATAGGCTCCAGGTTCCCCAACCCAGTGTAGGATAAGTGCTACAGAACATGGATAGATGGATGGATGACCGAAAAAAATTAAATTTCCTTATGATTAGAAGTTTATTCACAGTAACGAGATGGTTAGTAATACCACATATTTAAACAGGAAGCTGGAAAACCCTGTAAATTAGAGCTCTTCTTACACAACATAAATATCCAGTACAATACAAGCTAACCCTAGAACCTAGAGGACTGTAAAAGAAAATGTTACTTTGCGCTTTAATTTTTAGAGTCAAGCTTTAAGTACAAATTCACAAAATAGTACCACCACAGTGTCAAGAAATAGTAACGTTTAGTACCTTTTTTCTTTTTTTCCAGAGAGCGTATTTTTCTGTACCAAGTTGTGCCATTACAGTCCTCAACTCTTTAGAAGGCAGCAGAATTAGACGACTATGGCGTGATGCAGTTTTCCTGCTGATGGCATGATTATCTGGAACTTAATGACCCGTCGTCTTCACGATTAACTCCAGACTCGTTCTCAACATAGCAGTATTACTGATCCTTCAAAAGCAGCTCATTTCTGGCTTTTTTCTTTTTTCTTTTTTGATGCTGCAGGGGTAACAGAGTATGCCGTGTGTCGACTCCTTGTGTAATCAATACGACAAACAGATGATTAATCTTCACTTTATGGACTCGTAATACTTTATAGACTCAGATTGAAACCTGTATTATCGTCAGTGGGCCTTGCACATGTTTACAAAGACCAAGAATATGGAGAGGAAGAAGAAGCAGAAGGAGGAAGAAGAGAAAGAATTTGTAATAGATACACCAGGAAAGATAAAGAAATAGAGATAGCAAGCGCGAGATAGGACGAAGCGAAGAAAGCTTCTGGCATTATTCATCGTGACAGTATTTATTTCTTTACTTGTTTGCTTATCTTTTTTGGAGAGGCGTGCTTAGATGCTCGAGGCGGAAATTAATCTCTGTTTACATTGGAGAAATGCCCAGGACATTCCGGGTGTCTGCGTAATGTCGTTAGCAAAACTCGGTAAAACAACAGTTCTGGCTTAACCTCCAAACAGATTTGAGGGTCCAATTACGGGCATGTTTGATTGCCTCGCTCACTGAAGGAAGAAACATTTCTGTACGTCGAATTAGACTCTCAAAATGCTTAGCTGCATTAGTGTTTTATGCAAAACTGCACGGCTGTTGGGGGGGCGATAGGTAATTTCATGGCAGTTTATCGCTAAATGAGAATGCTGTTCGTCTAGGTGAGGCGACCGTTCAAAATCCATGCCGATTTTGAACCAGTGGCGGCTCCGGAGGTGGGATTTTCTTCCGTCTGTCTTTTATTAACGGCTTTTAATAATGGACAGCAGGAGTTTTATTGCACCCGGTTCCCTTGTTGCACTGTGCAGGAGTCATCGCAAAAAGCTGATGCTGGGTTTAAACCTGTAGCATATAGTACTAGTGTCTCTTCCCACCCCTTAGCTGAGCCGCCGGCCCGCTGGCTTACCGCTATCATCGCTTCCACCTCATTTCAGAAATGAATAAATACTCACCTTCAACAACCAAACTTTGTGAAGTCTTGCCAGTTATTCTCTAACATGCTGTATTTAGGCCTGTAATAATTATGCAATTTTGTGTCTGCCAGTTAATTGGATTATGCTACAGTGCTGCTGGTGCTGATTAATTTCCTATAAGAGCAGCTTTGACAGTAGTGCAGCTGCAAATCACAGGGGTATACTATGTATATATAATATGCTCGTTGTAATTTCATTTCTATAGTAACCTTTTGTAATGGGATGTGTATGGTGGTTGCATACTTTTTATTCATTTATAGCCAGAGCCAGGGTTGAGTCTGGCCAGGACTTGGTTGCTGCTGGAAGCGGTATTAGTGAGGCCAGAAGGGCGTGCTCAGCCTGTCGTCTGTGTGGGTGTTCATGCCCCAGTACAATGATGGGGACACTATACTGTAAAAAAAAACAACAACATTGTCTTTCGGATGACACGTTAAACCAAGGTCCTGACTCTCTGTGGTCATTAAAAGGCTCAGGACACTTATGGTAAAGAGTAGGGGTATAACCCCGGTGTCCTGGTGAAATTCCCCTATTGGCCCTGCTCTATCATGACCCCCTAATTGGTTACATAACTCTCCTCTCCTCTCCACCATTAGCCGGGGTGTGGTGGGCGTTCTGGAGCAATATGGCTGCCATCATATCATCCAGATGGATGCTACACACTGGTGGTGGTTGAGGAGCATCCCCCCCCCCCCCCCGTACTATATAAAGCGCTATATAAATGTAAGGAATGAATTATTAGATGTTGAACATCCACAAAACGAGTTCCAGTTATCACCTCCAATCCTTTACCTTCACCAGCGTCTCTTCTCTCTTCTCAACTTCCTTCTTGAAGTTAATAAGACAAAAAAAAAAAAAAAACGCACAGCTGATCACGTTACTGAGAAACCGAAAAGCGTAAACACCTCTGTCCTGAAGATGTGGAGAATTTTTTTTTACCAGCTTTACCTCTAAATGTTACAGATCTGTCATTGGACTGACATTCTTCCGTAAATCCTACATTACACACATTTTTCATTAATCCATTTAGATGAAGCGTCTACTATACAAGTGAATAAGCTGTTACTATAGAACTGATAATGTATTAGAATAAATGAAAATTTCTGCATTAACCTTACTCTTAGAATATCTCCATGTTTGAATTTAACTTTTTGTATGGGGCAGTGAAGGATGCTGTTGCGTGATTCGGGGGGAAGGGGGGTGGGGGGGATATTTCCTTCCCATGGTTATGGTGGAGCTTATTGCTAGGAGGATTTAACGTCCCAGTGAAGTCGGTGTAGGAGTCTGAGCTCAGCCTCAAACCACTAATCCATCATGCTTTTATTTATCACTGCTGTCATCCAGAGTAATCCGGATCTGCCTGTTCGGAGCCCTCCCTTACCGAGTTGTCCCATTCTAACAAGGCTTTGCAGTATGGGGAAGATTATTTTGCCCTTAAGGCAGAATAATGCAGTAAGGAAACCACTATCGTTATGGTATATAGGCATAGATAATGGCCAAAATACTGCAAAAGTGATACATTGCTTGTATTATATTACATTATTACTAAAAATAAATGAATAATACTGTCTATGACCAAAACTATGTGAACAGCTGACCATCACACCCATATGTGATTCCTCCCCAAACTAGCCACAAAGCTGTAGCATTACAATTTCTCTTAACTGGAGCCAAGAGCCTGTACATGTTCCACCATGACAGTGCCTCTGTGCACAAAGCTAGGTCTATGAAAACACTGTTCACCAAGGTTGGAGTGGAAGAACTCGAGTGTCCTACACAGAGCCCTGATCTCAACCCCACTGAACACTTTTGGGATGACCCATAACGCCGACTGCACCCCAGGCCTTCCCAGAAGAGTGGAGGTTATTATAACAGTACATGGGGACTAAATGTGGAATGGGATGTTCGGCAAGCACATATGATTGTGGGTTGTGGTAGGTAGGTGTCCACATACTTTTGCAACGTGTTAGTAGTTGTCCTAAGAAAATCTCGAGCTCTTTCAAAGTTGTAAGGAGATGCCATGAGCCAACGCGTTTTCACCCCTAGTTGTCAGCCAAACTGATTGTCCCCAATATGAATTGGTGCCTGGGATGGAATTGAGCTGTTTTCTGCACAACTAGGTCAGAAGTCTGGGACATGGCCGGCCGAAGGGAGGTGGGGACGGAAATGCGCAGCCTGGGGCGTCTGATTGAATGTGGCCATGGATTGGATCGAATCAATCCCAATAAGCCTTGCGCCATGCCTCATACGCGACTCTGAGAAGCAGGAGTGCAGAGATGAGCGCCGCCAGGACCAAATCTGATTTACTGAAAAGCGGGAGCAGCATAATGCTATTAGACAGCTCTGAATGAATGACAGAGCGAGGAGGGGAGGAAATAGAGAAAAAGGGAGGTGAAAGAAAGGGCAGAGCAAGAGAGAGGGATAAGGAGCGGTAGAGTAAGAAAAGGAGGGAATTAAGTGCGGTGAAAGACAGGGCTCTGGAGTTAGGAAGAGATCGAATCGCAAGTAACTTTTAAAGACACGTGTTCGGGATGATAATCCCTGAAATCATCCCAATATCATCTCGCAGACTTGTGCCAAAACACAGAGGGAATCAACCCCGGCAAGCTCTCTTTGAAATCTCAAACTCCATTATAAGCGACACGTTACAAAGCATATGAGCAGAAAGAAATTCTACTGTAAATGTTTATGATGCTGAATCCAAATGAATAAAATTAATGACTTTTATGTCTATTATTGGTGGCTAATTAGACCAACCAATGCCCTGCCAGGCCAACACGAGAAGCTGTGCAATCTGTAGACACTGTAGTGTGTGTGTGTGTGTTTGTGTGTGTGTGTGTGTGTGTGTGTGTCTTCACCCACGATTTTGACTACACACAAAGGCTTATTAGGGAATGTTGTGTGTGTGTGTGTGTGTTAGTTAGTTAGTTACATTTATATAGCACTTTTCTAGACAGTCAAAGTGCTTTAAATAGTATGGGGGGGGGGGGGGGGCTCTCCTCAACCACACTGTAGTGTGTGTGTGTGTGTGTGTGTGTGTGTGTATGCGCGAGTGTGTGATGCAGCAGCAGGTTAAGTGGAGCACAAAGTAGCACTCCACTGATGAGTGTTTTAATCCTACCCTATCAAACACATGTGTGTTTACACTGCCTGATACAGAGTGTGTGTGTTTGTGTGTGTGTGTGTGTGTGTGTGTTTGTGTGTGTGCATGTTTGTGTGAAACCGCTGTAAAGCATTAGCTGGCTTGATTTATGCCGAGGTTTAGCTCCATCATATATTACAATTTCTGTGTTGTGTGTGTGTGTGTATATATATATATATATATATATATATATATATATATATATATATATATATATATATATATATATATATATATATATGTATGTATGTATGTGTGTGTGTGTGTTGTGACCTATTCATGCTGCCATCCCAACAGAGATTATGCTGACCTACATGGTAGCTGTATTGAATTAATCTGCCATGGCCCAGGGCTCCGTTTACTTTATTGGGTTTTTTGTGTGTGTGTGTGTGTGTGTGTGTATGTGTGTGTGTGTGTGTGAAATAGATCAGTGCCTCTGATCTACTTTGAATGGATTTAGTTTCCTGTTAATGACCTTCTCAGCCTACATTACTGCTGCAGATGAAATGCACGCACACACACACACACACACACACACACACACACACACACACATTATAACCTTAACCTCATCAACCATAATCCCACTAACCCTAATCCTAACCTTGTTAACTATGACCTCACTAACCTTAACCTCAGTAACCATAACACCACTTGCTATAACCTTACCCTCACTAAACATAACCATAACCTCACTAACCATAACCCCACTAACCATAACCTTACCCTCACTAACCATAACCCTATTAACCATAACCTCACCCTCACTAACGATAACCTTACCCTCACTAACTATAACCATAACCCTACTAACCATAACCTTACCCTCACTAACCATAACCATTACCCTACTAACCATAACCTCACCCTCACTAACCATAACCTTACCCTACTAACATAACCTTACCCTCACTAACCATAACCATAACCCCATTAACCATAACGTTACCCTCACTAACCATAACCATACTAACCATAACCCTACTAACCATAACCTTACCCTCACTAACCATAACCATAACCCTACTAACCATAACCTTACCCTCACTCACATAACCTTACCCTCACTAACCATAACCATAACCCCACTAACCATAATGTTACCCTCACTAACCATAACCTTACCCTCACTAACCATAACCATAACCCTACTAACCATAACCTTACCCTCACTAACCATAACCATAACCCTACTAACCATAACCTTACCCTCACTCACATAACCTTACCCTCACTAACCATAACCATAACCCCACTAACCATAATGTTACCCTCACTAACCATAACCTTACCCTCACTAACCATAACCATAACCCTACTAACCATAACCTTACCCTCACTAACCATAACCATAACCCTACTAACCATAACCTTACCCTCACTAACCATAACCATAACCCCACTAACCATAACGTTACCCTCACTAACCATAACCTTACCCTCACTAACCATAACCATAACCCCACTAACCATAATGTTACCCTCACTAACCATAACCTTACCCTCACTAACCATAACCATAACCCTACTAACCATAACCTTACCCTCACTAACCATAACCATAACCCTACTAACCATAACCTTACCCTCACTAACTATAGCCATAACCCCACTAACCATAACCTTACCCTCACTAACCATAACCATAACCCCACTAACCATAACCTTACCCTCACTAACCATAACCCTACTAACCATAACCGTGGTCTCATTAGCGGAAACCTTAACCTTAACCGCAATAACTATAACCTTCTGCCTCTCCCTCTGGAACTGGTAACCAGATCAATCTCTCTCTCTCTCTCTCTCTCTCTCTCTCTCGATGTAAGCATGGTAATGGTAGGATTGTGGATGAAACAGTGAGCCATGAGAGAGGAATCTGAGAGCTTTTTTCACCATGAGCGCCAGAGGGACTACACCTAACTCTCTCATTCTCTCTCTGTCTCTCTCTCTCTCTTCCATCTCGTGGCATTTCTAACCCACCACTAATGAACATATCATTGATCTCACACACTTTCTTGCTGATGTGCATTTGTTTTACCACAAATGTGGTGCATATGAAGTGAGAAACAGGAAAGAGCTGACAGAAATACACTGATGTGACAAGGAGCTAAACAGCAAAAGTGTCACATGATGAAACGTCACATAGGCGCTAAGCTACCTATTTATTACTTATTCACATTTATTCATTATTCTCTCTCTCTCTCTCTCCCCCCCAACCCCCCCCCCCTTCCCGCAGGAGAAGTAACCAGTGTACTCTCTTTCTCTCTCTTTCCTGTCTCTTGGTATTTAAAACCGTCACTAATGGACATAGCAGTGATAACACACACTTTCCTGCTGATGTGCATTTCTCTTACACACATCACATCACCACAGACTGTAAATAATTCCAGCGTGTATTCTGTCTCGTGCTGTATTCCTGACCTGTGTCTTGGTTTTTGTAAAGAAATGCTTACAGTTTTATACAGTTAACCCAAACTGCTCACTTGCCCTTGACTCACTGGGAATGAATTGCTGATGTAATTGACAGTCGTGTGTCTGTGTACACTGTGTACTCTGGACTTCCAGAAGTGTTTTTGGTTTTTTGGGGTTTTTTTTTCAAGGACAGCCAGAAAATGTTTCCCCCCCCCCCCCTTTGGGAGAAGGATAATGAGCAGTATAAAGCTGAGATCACATTCATTTCTGAGGAATATAACTTGGCAGTTGCTTATTTCATGAGCTTTTCCATCTTGCTCATTTTTAAAATGTGAATAAATAAATAAACTGACTGGAAAAGCCTGGGCAAAACGACGAATTATTGTAAAACAGTACAGTTATTTATGTAAGATTTTTTTTTTAGACATTAGTAATCAAAGAACAATGCTTCATATCCAAACATGCCTGTGGACTGGGGGAGAAAACCAGAGTACCCGAAGGAAACCCCCGAAGCATGCAAACTTACAAGCTTTCCCAATGTCCATGGTTTTAGAATGCATACATACTGTATGCATGTGATGGTCCGGTGTCCACTTACTTTTGGCCATAGAGTGCACCCTGCAAACACTGCATTGGTTTTACTAGCAGGCCAGCTTGGCCCTATTTATTTAATGGTCCGACACACACCACCTGTGTCTGGTTTCTTGTCCTCAAAATCAGCATTTCTTCCTATTCCTTGTATTCTGTCATCTATTTATGTATTTCCAACCACTCGCAATAGTTTCTGCTCTCCATACCGTCCATATCTTTTTCCTGTAGCCTTGGAAATGGTCATGAAACTTTAACAGCGCCACCTGCAGTACTGAAGCGCTTGTACATGATTCCCAGCACGAAACAATGAAGAGTGTGAGATCTTGTAAGCTCACGTAGGTGATTTGGTCTTCACAACGTTGTACTGAATACAAAAAGGACCATGTAACCTTACAAGTGCTGTTTATATAAAACGGGCTCCAGCTGCATGAGGACCTGCAGAGTTTTGCTTATATTATTCGTAATAAATGGCAATATAAATATTCACCAGAGCTGAGGTTGATGGAAACTTGATAAATTGATTAGCTTTTTTGGGGGGAGGGGGAATTTGTAAAATTCCATTTGAATGGAAAAGTAAGTCTATATCCTGCATGTTCAATCTGTCTTAATTAGCAGTCCTCTGCATTGTCTTTTTTTTTTTCATTACTTTTGCTTGGCACGTATTCTACATGCCCGTGCCAACTCTCCTCATTTGTTCCAGAGGGAGTGAGGGAGATTGAAAAAAAAAACGAGTGAAGTTCAAAGGCCCGGCATTAATCGCCTCTTTGTCTCTCTTCTTTTTTTTTTCTTCTTTGCAACGCTACGACTCGCGTTTTCGTCATTCAGGCTGATTTTCTGTGCAGGATTTGCATCAGCTCTGTTCATTGTCATAACAGGGAAAGAAAACCAGATCCCAATTAGCCGACGCTAATAACATGACAAGGTCACTGTTGCTGTACTCAGTGCTTAAATTGTAATGAAACTCCCAGGGGGTCCCATGCTAGTCTTTAATTGGAATCAAGGAGATCTCCATCAAGAAATTGTACATATCATGATAAATGCTGAACTCACAACGTCACCCCCTGCTGGATGGAGAAAATATCAGTTCATCCTTTGATTGGTTGTTGATTTTTATTTATTCGTCAAAATGCTGTTAAACTGCTAGCGAGTCCAGAATGTGAGCTAAACTTTCACATACTGCACGACTGGACGATAAAACGGTGTGATCGATAAAACACTTGGGGGTGTGCTGTATAATAAGCAACAGTGGGGTGGTGTGATGAAGCAGAGTTTCGTATTGTAATCGACAGCAGCTTACAAACAAACAATCAAATTCATTAATTCATTAATTAATTAGCTCCATGAGTCTACATTTTTTATCCTTCAGGGTTTTTTTTTTTCTTCCAGGATTTAAAGCAATTTTGCATTTCATTCCACAGAGCTCTAAATAAGCAAAATCTGGCAACCTCAGAGACCTGAATATGTAGACCTTTTAACAACATAAATATTGATGTATATTTTTTATTTAAGTTAAGACTCAGAATATTATAACTAGTAACTTTTATTTTTTGCTTTTCTTCATTAGATGATTAAATATTCTGTTAACGTTGAATACAAATGCTTTAAACCAAGTATTGTATATAGTCTAATATTTTTGTCATGTGTCCTATCCCTAATTTTGTCCTGTTTGATAAATTAATACGGTTAAAGTCACCCTGAACTCAAGAATGTGATGTTGAGTGTTTAACTCCTCTTAAAACTTTGGGGCGGGGCTACATATGACCTCTATTAGTCTCAGGCAATTCATGTCTGAAATTAAGGGCTACCGAAAAAGAAAAGTTTTAATAATGACATTTTCATAGGTTTGGGTGCTGTTAAATAAAGATATGCTGAGACTCAGATAGTGAAATCCCTCTCATGACCTGTTCTAGCTAGCTAGCTGCAAAATTAGCGAATGCTAGATGATATTAGGCTGCTAGGGAGATTGGCGTGTTCAGTTTTCGTGCCCATGTGTATTCCTAAATCCTGCCATTCTGAATAGAGTAAAAGTGCAGAGATGCTGTAGAAGGCTGTGTTTTTAGTTGTTTCTTGGATATTAAAAACTTTAACTTTGTAATTCGACTAAAATAATCTTTTATATTCTGTCAAGTCCTAAAAATATCGAACACTGAATCACCACAGCGGGTGAAATCCTGCAACTTAACCTTTTTCACTGTTGTGGGTGGTGTGTGTGTGTGTGTGTGTGTGTGTGTGTGTGTGTGTATGAGTGAGTGAGAGAGACAGATCTATAATTCTTGCTGTAGTTCTAAAAGTCAGTTGTTGGGGATGAATGATGAATCATTTGCTAATCAGCCTTTTCATCACTGATAGATCACAGAAGGCCACAATATGCAAATGAAGGGACGTGAGGGGAGGGGGAGTGTTGGGTGTGTGTGTGTGTGTTTGTGTGTGTGTGCGATTATCCCGAACAGTTTCAGACACTCCAGAAGTGTTTGTGTTTGATGAATCAAGGCTGTCACAGAATCTAACAAACACAGCTCCTATTAGTCCTATTTAGGATTTACACAATATATTGTTTGTTATTACACTGTTGGTCTGTTGGTATTTTTGATCAGTTGTGTATTGTGGTATTACTGTGATGTAAAATATAATAACAATTTTGTTATTATACAGACAAAATGCTCAAGCAAAGGAGTACACACACACACACACACACACACACACACACACACACAAAATACTCCAGCAAAAGTGATACTGACAAAATACTTGGTCACATTTATGCATGCAAACAAAATGCATACAGACAAAATAGTCAAAATAATACTGACAGATAAAGTACTCAGGTAAAGTAGTGCATACACACAAAAATACTTAGGTGAAAATAATCCATACAAACAAAATACTCCAGCAAAAAAAAATGTGTAAAAACAAAATACTCCGGTGAAAATAATGAATGCAGACAAAATACACAAATAAAAATGATACTATCAAAATACTCAGGAATAATGAATATAAACAAAATACTCAGTTAAAACAATACCGACAGACAAAATATTCAGTTAAAACAATACCGACAGACAAAATATTCAGTTAAAACAATACCGACAGACAAAATACTCAGGTTGGTTGGAAGAGCAATAATATAATATGTATGCATGTAAATGTTTATTGTCTTATTATTTTTGTCCACTAATCGTAGGGTTTGCAGTTCGATTCCCGGCCCACGTGACTCCACATGCCGAAGTGTGCTTGGGCAAGACACTGAACCCCAAGTTGCTACCAATGGCAAGCTAGCGCCTTGCATGGTAGCTCTGCTGCCATTGGTGTGTGTGTGTGTGTGTGTGTGTGTGTGTGTGTGTGTTTTGAACGGGTGAATGAGAAACAGTGTAAAGCGCTTTGTAGAAGCGTTAAAAAGGTTAAAAAGCTCTATGTAAGTGCAGCCACCTTACCATTAGAGAATCACCAACAAGGTTCCTTTAGAAACGAACCACCAGAGGGAAAATCACCATCAGAGAGGAAAATCAGTATGTTTACATGGACAACGATAATCCGATAATAACCCGATTAAGACGATACTCTGATTAAGAAACTAGCATGTAAACAGCGATTATTGATGACCTTAATCCGATTAAGGTCATACTCGAAGTAAACACCAATGGAATTAAGACGTGTGGAGTATTCCTGTTTTAGTCGCATTATCGACGTGCATTAAAAACATGTACACACCTTAATCACACTATTAACATCGGGTGAGAGTTTTCACCACAGTGTACGACAGGACACAATCACACACGGCAGTGCTCAACCGTTTGACGGCAAACAAGAGAGCACATCTGCGTCCCAAACCGCGTACTTACCTGCTATATAGTAGGAGATATACATGTATTTTGGCTACTATATAGACGGTAAGTATGCAGTTTCTGACGCAGCCCACGGCTTCAAACAGTCGTCTATGTGCATGTACAGCATGACAAATAATTAACTGCACTTGAAGCTTTCGTAAAATTAAAAATAAAAACACCCAAAACTGTATACGGTCCCGTAACGAAGACCAAATGTACGTCGATACGTGAAATTCTGGAGGGAATGTCGGACGGCGTGGCGTGGGGACGTAATGATGTGTGACGTTAATCGATCTATGTTCTATAACATGTAAAACGGAACATGAAAGGAGTATTCTAAAAGCGAATCATGTAAACACCTTAATCACAATATTTTCTTATTCAGAATAAGGTCAATTAGATTACTGCTGTCCATGTGAACGTAGTCACTGTGTGGCTTTCAGTGAACAGACTGGTATATTGGAAGAGACTGAGTAACAGCTCTTCACTGTGACCTGGCTTTCATTCAGTTTCAGACTGAAGCTGCTGCCTAACACACAAGCTTGTGAGAAAATCATTTCCAAACTCATTTCCAAATTCACAAGGAAATCTACGAACGCTTATACCGCTCACTCCACACCCTAACCTTAACCCTTTATAACTTTTCTTACAAAGTTTCCATCATTAGTAAATGCTGAAGGTAAAATGATTTTTTTTAAAATACATGGCTGAAAACCTGTTTTTGTGGAAGCTTGTGTCTAGTGTAGGGCAACACTATTAAACATGCATGATGTGATGTTAGCAGAAAGGTTAAAATATTCCTGAGAGCTCGACAGTGCTATGTCTGAATCACAACAGACTGACAGGATCTTTTTCTTCAAAAAGAAATAAGAATACAACCAAAAATAATAATAATAATAATAATAATAATAATAATAATAATAATAATATACAATACGCAGACAAAATAACCAGGCAAAAACAAATAGAAAATACACAGGCAATGTAATAAATACAGAAAAATATACTGCATACACTCAGGTAAAACTAAAATAGTAATATAAACCAAATACTCAGGCAAAAAAAAAAAAAAATACTCAGGTGACAAAACACATACAGACAAAATACGTTACAGAGTAAATACAGAGAACTAAAAATTTACAAATAAGATACTCAGTACAGACAAAACACTCATTCAGAAATAAAGCATTCAGACAAAACACTCAGGCAGACTTCAGATTTTTAGATGTTTAGGATTTTACCTTCGAGTTTTTTGTTTGTTTGTTTGTTTTTTTTTTTTTTTTTTTTGTGAATGTTGCAGCCAAAAATACTTGAATGTTTTTCTATGCCTTTTTTTTAAATTTCAAAATGTGACTTGTGGAGTTTTTTGTGCTATTATTTAGTTTTTTGTGTTTTTTTTGCAGAAAACTACTCGATTTGGCGAAATCACATTTGCATGAAATTGTTTCGCGCGGTCTTTCACAGTGATGTTTGTTGGTAAACAAGACCTTTTCAGCTGTACTCATGTTCGACGCACATGAATAGAACAGGGCTTTGGCTGAACGTGCGTCGTGATGACTTCGCCTGATGCGTCTCGGCCCGGATCTGCGGTAATTAAAAAAAAAACTGCAAAAACACCTCGTAAAATTGTGAGTTTGCTCGATTTGCATTCATTTCTGCGATCGCGAAATCCTGAAGGGTCTTTAATATAAACACAATACTCGGGAGACGATACTCAAATAACGCATACAGACTAAATACTTAAGGGGAAAAGAAATGGCACGCAGAAAATACTCAGGCAAAAGTAATAAATACAGAGAAATAATAAGTGCATGTAATACTGTATACTCAAGCAAAGATAAAACATACAGAAAAACTGATAAATGCTCCAGGCACCAGGTGATAAATAACAAGTCCAGATAAAATGCACAGATAATCCAGTGAAAATACTCAGGCAAAGGGTAATAAATAAAAGGGGGGAATAATAAATGCAGATAATATTATGAGGCAAAAATAATACATGCAGCAAAATATATTAAATTAAGATGAAATGAAACATAATGACATATAAACTCTGCAGTACATTTCAGCTAATGAGAATGTACGCTAAAGAGAACGTGGAAGAGAAGGTTAAACGGACACGTTGTGAGTGATTTGGTGGTCAAACGGTGATGTGGGATGAGGATGACGCACTGCTGCCCTGAGACCGCGCTGGAGCTTACGTGTTCCTGTGATGAAATGACCTCAGCGCTAATCTCGACTTGCACGTCAGCGGACGAAAAACAAAAACGCTGATTTAATCTCATGAGCGAGAGAGAGAGAGAAAGAGAGTGAAAAAGAGCGCGAGGTGAAGGTATAAAAGACGTAAAGGTTGGGTCATGTGATATTTTCAAAATGGTGTCATGATATTATTATATAAGATAAGACAAGACAACGCGTTATTAATCCCCAGACGGAGAAATTAGGGATAATATCATATCAATATAATAACATAAATGCCAGCGCCACATCAAAAGGAAGAAAAATCACAGATTGTAATTTATTTATTTATTTATTTATTTATTTATTTATTTATTTATTTATTTGGATGCTGACAGAAAAAAAATGATTCAACATGAAACAGTTCTGGATTCTGATTGGTCAGCGATAAAGCCGAGTTGTTCCTAAAGTTGATGATTTTCCTATAACAGCACAATAGTGGACGAGTTGCGAAACAAACAACACGTCGTACAATTTTGTCCATGTATTTACAGTTACGTTTATAATATTGTGCAGCGCTGTTGAGTTCTGATTGGCCCGAAGGTTGCTGATGAATTTTCTAGAACAGCAGGTCTGACACTAACGCAGCTGCAAATCACAGGTTTCTGTTAACACGCTCGTTCTAATACGTTATCGTTTCTATAGTAACAACATGCACGTTTATGGAAGGAGTCTCCAGTGTCAGCGCTTTGTAACAGTAATCTACCTTAACTTTGCCAGTCTTTAATTCATTTTTTTTTTTTTAAAGCAGTTGTTGGCAAGTTGCTAAAAAGGCTTCCGGACGTGCCATTATAGGAAAATAAATCAGCATGTGTTGCAAGATATTTGGAGAAAGCTATGCAGGCGATGTTGGAAGCGTGATAGACAGATGGCCGGAGTTGAAGGATGTCGAAACAGACGAGACGTTTACGTTTGTTTCACTCGTTTTTCATCCACCTGTCAGGTGCTCCATCAGCCGTCAGCGTCGCACACGCTTCCTGTTCGGAGTTTGATAACATCATTTCTCCTCGCCGGAGTGATGCACAACCTCTGGGTGTGTGCGTGTGTGCGCGTGTGTGTTTGTGTGTGTGCGTGCAGACTGGAATGATGTGCAGCATGTGTTTGTTTGCGTGAGGTGTGTGTTTGGATGGCACGTGCATGAAACACATCATTCATTGAGTCCACCTGTCTTCCGCAAGAGCTATCGGTCCACTGCGGTTCTCCAACCCATCCATCAGCTGAGATACCCCATCATCAGAGGCTTCCTACTGAGTGTGTGTGTGTGTGTGTGTGTGTGTAATGCCTCATAAAAAATCTGGTTTTAAATCAGTGCAGACACCAGTACTATTCTGCTGAGAATTCTAACAAGTTAGAATGGGTGTGTGTGTGTGTGTGTGTATGTGGGTCGCCAGCTATCAGATGACCCACTGAAAGCTCAGACAAACTGAAGTGCCATAAAACGTGCCTCACTGATAGATTCTCTCCCGTACTGCACCTTCGCATCCATGATTCTCTAGAAATCGCTTGTAGTTCGGCTGCGTTTCATTCTCTTTCGAGTGTTACCAGGAGAAGGGTGCTGTAGTAAAGAATGAGACACACGGACAAGTGTTCTTCTTTAAAAAAAAAACAAAAAAAACAAGGTTGATTCTGGAAAAACTTGCTACCTTAGAGAAAGTGTAAAAGTCTAAGTGCAGTACCACGTCCTTTCCTATTTCCTGTTTCCTGGCTGTGTCCCAAACTGCGTGCGAGGGGGTTTTAATCTGTTTAATTCACCCGAGTGCCTCTCTGAGGAACGTCAGTGACCAGTGCGCTCGATGAGAAGATGATATTTCGTAATTCTCTCTCTCTCTGCTTAACTCATGTATTGGAATACTTTTTCCATGGGTTCAGTATTCAAATTCTTCTTCTTCTTTATTTTTCCTCCCACGAGGCTTTGCAGGATTTCGGACCGGACTTCACCTTTAGTAAGAACGAAAAGCTTGTCTCAAGCTTGTCTCAAACGGGTTTTACAGGGATGATAGCATTTGATATTTGTGCCAATACCACCCTTTAAATTTCCCAGAGCCTGTTACGATAATAGATCACTAATAGTTAAAGTAAATAAATAAAGGTAAAACTAACTTGGCTTAAACTCTCACTGTAGTCACTATGAGTCTTATCCAGAGTTGGCAACATAAGTTCAAAACTTGCATCAATATTTACAGTGGATATAAAAAGTCTACCCCCGACCCCCCCCCCTTAAAAATTCCACGTTTTGGTGATTTTCCGCCTTTGATGTGAAATCGCACTCTTTTTACAATAAAGTTAAAAAACATTTTATGTGGGGAAACGAAAAGGAAAGCGTATACACTTCTAATCTAATACTTTGTTGAAGCACTGTTTGTTTTTATCACAGCACTCGGTCTTACAGCGTGTAACAGTCTTTCTGCTCGGCACATCTCGCCTCGGCGATACTTTCCCAGACTTCCCTTGCGAAAATGTTCCAGATCTGTCAAACTGCGAGCGCATCTCCTGTGCACAGCCCTCTTCAAGTCACCCCATAGAAATTTCAATTGGATTCTGAGTCTGCGCTCTGGCTAGGTCATTCCAAAAAAAAAAAAAAAAAAAAACAGCTGAAGCCTTTCGTTTATTGATTTTGTTTGGGACGTATGAAAAAACCGTGCCATAATTGACCAGTATTTGGAGCTAGTCATAATTAAAGCCCCAGGATTAAAGCCCCAGTTCCAGCTGAACGGCTGAAAATTAGTTCCAAAGCATGATGCTGCCACCAAAGTGCTTCACTGAGCGTATGTATGGTGTTCTTTTGATGATGTTTGTGTTCATCCTTGGACTCATTAGACCATAACACATGCTTTAATTGGTTGTATGTTTTGGCTTCTGCCTAGCCACCCTACCTCATAACCCAGACATGTGAAGAATACAAGAAATTGTTGTCACATGCAGAGAGCAATCAGTACTCGTCAGATGTTCCTGCAGCTCCTTTAACGTCGCCGTAGGTCTCTCGGCAGCCTCCCAGGTACGTTTTTCTCCACTTGTTGATGACGGCCTTCACGGTGTTCCATGGTACATCTTATGTTTCGGGGAAAAAACATTTCCGTAACCCGTTCCTGATCGATTCCTTTCATGAGGTCCCTTACACGCTCTCGTATCAGCTCTTTTTATGAGGACCATGGCTTTAGAACTCGGATGAAACCAAGAAGAGGTCAAGAAAATCCTGCAGAAACAGGATTTTCTTCCATTTACATAATCACATCGATTTCACTTTGATACCGTCTTTTTGAAATCATCTTTCTGTGATAAATAATGGAAAACGTTACAGTTCCCCGCTCGTTACAGTTCCTTGTCATCATTCGGGGCGATCGAACTGAAGGAGATGAAGGGTACAATCTTAAAAGCCGACTAAATTGAATCGACAGGTTTTTTTTGTTGTTTGTTTTTTTTTTTCCAGAAAGGAAGGTGAAGATGTGCAGCAGACGCTGAGAAAGATTATGAAACGAGTTTCAGAAAAAAATCTGCATGTGCTGTTGAGTGGGCGAGCGATAGAGAGAGAGAAATGGAGACAGAAAGAGAGAGAGAGAGAGAGAAATGGAGACAGAAAAAAGAGAGAGAGAGAGAGAGAGGTAAACAAGGTTAATCTTTTCAGTCTGTTTGCTTGACAGAGCGTTCCGATCTTCTCGTCCTCATCTGGGCCACAATTCCCAGTTCTATACTTAGTAAGACAGCTCTGTGTGTGTGTGTGTGTGTGTGTGTGTCTTGATCTTTTTAAAAAATCTGACATACTCTCAAGAAAGCACTCCCAAGAACAGATATCTGGGTAGATCTGTGCATCCATGCATGCCTAACATTGTGTTGTGTTGTGAGTGTGTGTGTGTGTGTGTGTGTGTGTGCACGTGTGTGTGCGTGCGTGTGCCTGTGTGTGTGCATGTGCGCATGTGCGCGTGTGCATGTGGGTGTGTGTGTTCGCCTTATGCCACACGTTCATCATGGCAAAGTATATAATTTCTCTGAAGCCACGAGTGTCATAACAGAAATCTAACCTGATCCTGTGATTCACGTGTGAAATTGACACATTGTTTTTGGACGCTTCATGTTTTTCACGTGAAGTACTTGTAGGGGTTTTTGTGTGTGTGTGTTTTTTCTCTGTTAGTTTTTTCACATGTAGTTCATGTGCCTTTATTTATTCACATGCTAATATTTCACGATTCATTTATCTTCACGTGCGATCCCATATTGTTCACGTGATGTCTGTCTCTCTCTCTTTCGCACACACAGACACACACACACACACACACACACACACACACACACACACACACACACACACACACACACACACACACACAGGTCTTCCAGCACTTCTGGGAAGCTGAGCTCAGATCAGCAGAACCCCTCAGTGCGCTGAAGCACTTAATACTGGATTTGTCTCAAATATCACTGAGGGCGAAGAAAAGTGATCTCAAGCTGCGTGATACCGCAACCCCTCAACCCCGGTCCTCACTTTGCACTAATTGACTAGAGTGTGTGTGTGAGTGCTTGAAACAAAAGATGACTTTCTTTTTTCCCTCACATCGTTCACCGAGCTCCTCTTTTAAACTCGCTTTTATTGCACATTTCATTTTTAACGTTCATAAACCTGATGTAAGGAACTGTCTCGCTTTTAACATAAATAAATTGTTCGATTACGACGATCCGCCGTGCGTAAACGAGGATCCGGTTTAATCTAATGCCCGATCGCATCCGATGCATCTTCCTCTAAACTGATGTAAATGTTACTGTTATGTCCATGCATTAATAGAAATATCATTTAGAAACCTCTGGATTTATAATAAATAAAGAGTAGGCAAACTGAAATTGGTTTTATTTTAAAAACGTACCAGGGAGGATTCCGAGAGACCTACGGTGACATTAAAGGAGCCGCAGGAATATCTGAGAAGCACTGATTGCTCTCTGCATTTGACAACAATCTCTCGTATTCTTCGCATGTCCGTGCTATGGGGAAGGCCGGCTAGACGGAAACCCGTTCTCACAGAAAAAAACATACAAGCTCAACTAACTAAATCACCCCAAACCATGTGGCAGAACGTGTTCGGATAAGATAAGGCCAATTCTAAAAGGTATAATAATTAGATCATTCCAAAAGGTATGTTTGGTGCAAAAAAAATAATAAATCGCCAAATGAACACCATCTCCACTGTGAAGTGCGGTGGTGGCAGCATCGTGCTCTAGTCCTGCTTTTCTTCAGTCAGAACTGGGGCTTTTATCAAGATGGAGGGAATCACAAATAGCTGTGTCTGCTAGAAAGCTGAAGATGCTAGCCGATTAAATATTTTATTTGTGTAGCGCTTTTAACAACAGACGTTGTCTCAAAGCAGCTTTACAGAAACGTATAAACACAGGATATAGATTTTAAGTGTGTGAATTTATCCCTATTGAGCGAGCCGGTGGTGACGGTGGTGAGGAAAAACTCCCTAAGATGATATGAGGAAGAAACCTTGAGAGGAACCAGACTCAGAAGGGAACCCGTCCTCATCTGGGTAACAACGGATAGTGTGAAAGTAAAAGAAAGTTCATTATGGTGTTTATATGAAGTCTGTTTGTTGAACTAGTCCACTGTTCACTAAAGGAGACCTGAGTGCAAAACTGTATGTGGTAATTGTAGTCCCAAGGCCATCGCAGCAACCGTAGTCCCAGCAAACACAGCAAGAACGTCCATGTGAAATTGAGGTCCAGAACCATTTCAATGGTACTTCAAGATGTAGTCTCCAGTCTGCAATCTCCAGGCTGCACTTTCTGGAGTCATCCGCAGTGGCAGGCTGTAGCCTCCAGTTGATGAGAGATCCATCCAGAGGTAGAACATCAGGATGAATCAGGCAGGTCCGGAGAACAAAAAGGATCAGGGCCACTGGCATCTCTATATCATCATGTGTAGCTCGACAGAAGGAGAGAGGGAGAGGGAGGTAAAGAGAGGGAGAGATTATTAGGTATGCTTACTGTCCCATGATGGATAAGACTGTGTTTGCTTTGCTGGATGGATAAGACTGCTTTGCGTAAAAGAAAGTCTAGTCATGGTAGGCTTGAGTAAACAAATATGTTTTCAGCCTAGACTTAAACACCGAGACTGTGTCTGAGTCCCAAAAACTAATAGCCAGGGCCCAGATCTGAATCCAACTAAAAATCTGTGAAGTTTTAGAACTCATTTCACAGACGTTCCATGACGTTAAATGTAATTATAAATGCATCAGACATACATTACGAGGTGTTATTTTTAATAAGTAAAATTGTAAGCAAGTTGCTGTGGTATAGGAGGAATAAAACCTTGCTATAGGAAAGTAATCATCTCAAGGATCCTCAGTGACTCCAGCAGCAGCACAACCTTGTGTTTTGTGTTGTCTTTCTTTACAGTTATAATGCTTTGGTTATGTAAGATGTGTTACTGTTAACGCTGAGCTTTGGGTTTGAACCATTCCACATCACACACACTTTCTCACACACATACGCACACACACACACACACACACACTTTCCTCTCGGCAGAGAGTTGCTGCACTTTCACTCACGACACTGAGCAAACCCTGCAAACATAATGAAATAGTATATATATATATACTATTTCATTATGTTTGCAGGGTTTGCTCAGTGTCATATATACACACACACACACACACATACATACACACATAAAAGTTTTGAGTGAGAAACCAGTATGGTGTGTGTGTGTGTGTGTGTGTGTGTGTGTGTGTGTGTGTGTGTGTTGCAGATTCAGAGTCCTTCGCAAAAGATAATTTGGTTCCTTGTGTTTCCTTCTTTCCATCGAGGAAAGACTGTGTGTGTGTGTGCGTGTGTGTGTATGTGTGTGTGTGCGTATGTGTGTGTGTGTGTGTGTGTAGAGGCCGTAATGCACTGTAGCCTGCTGACTTACTGTAATTGAAATGTCACATTTGGATCAATTGCCTGTATTACTGCGACTTTCTTATGGTAATGATTCAGGTCCCAGTGCTGATCCAAATGCAAGCATTAGGGTGTGTGTGTGTGTGTGTGTGTGTGTGTGTGTGTGTGTGTGTGTGAGTGGGGATCATTTATTCGGCAGATGCTCTTATGCAAAGTGCCTTACATCTGAGGTGTGATATGATTTAAGCGTGAAGCTCAGAATCTTAACCACTGCACTGTTATGGACATGGTGGTATGCGTCTGCGGAAGGAATAAAACACTCCGTGTGGTGCTGTGACGGGAAAATAATCAACGCCAGGGTGCTGTGATGAAGCGGAGATACTGATGCCACTCTGAAGCTGATTATTATCCTATAAAAGCACGACACAGTGTTTTATTCCTCTTCTACCACAGTCTGTGACTACAATTGTTTATTTATTAAAGAACAACACGAACAATACTTTTTACCCATTTCTAGTTACATTTATTCAGCATTGTGGGATGTCTCTCTCTCTCTCTCTCTCTCTCTCTCTCTCCCACACACTCTCTCTGTCTGTCTCGCTCCCATACTGCCTCTCTCACATTCTGTCTCTCTCTCTGTCTGTCTCTCCCACACTGCCTCTCTCACTTTCTGTCTGTCTCTCTCTCTCTGTCTGTTTTTTCTCTCTGTCTGTCTCTCCCCTGCACTGTCTCTCTCCCACACTGTCTCTCTCACATTCTGTCTCTTTCCCACAATGTCTCTCTCTGTCTGTCTGTCTCACATTCTGTCTGTCTCTCTGTCTGTCTCTCTCTTACACTATATTCGTCTCTCACTCTCTGTGTCCCTCTCACACAATATCCCTCTCTCTCTCTTTCTCTCACACACTATCTCTCTCCTTCTGTCTCTCTCATTCTCATTCTGTCTGTCTCTCACTCTCTGTCTCTCTTTCTCTAACTCTTCCTCTCTCACACACACATACACAATATCCCTCTCTCTCTCCTGTCTCTCTTCTTATCTTTCTTTCTCTCCCTCACATTATGTTTGTCTTTCACTCTCTGTCTCTCTCTCTTCCTCTCTCTCTCACACACTATAGCCCTCTCTCTCTTTCTCTCTCTCACACACTATATCCCTCTCTCTCTCTCTCTCCTTCTGTCTTCCTTTTTATCTTTCTGTCTTTCTCTCTCACACAATATGTTACTCTATCTCTCTCCATCTCTCTCTCTCTCGATCTCTCTCACTCTGATGATGATAAGTCTGTGTTGTGTTTTATTCTGATCAGTCTTTCTCTCACTGTGTCGTTAGCGATGGTCACCGGCTCCATCAGGCGCGTCCTTGACCCTCCACTGCCTCGACCAATCACGTTCCTCTCTCAGTCGCATTATTACACGATCCGTGGGCCGGGATTGGCCGAGACATCCATCCTCGTTCGTTAAAGTCCCATTAAGTGGAGGAGGAACATGCTGCTCACCTGGAATTTACTGACTTTAAAGGATTACGTTCATTAACGCTTTGGCTGGTTAAATACAAACATAATGGACACAGTGGTGTGTGTGTGTGTGTGTGTGTGTGTGTGTTAGGTGGGTGGGTAGGGGGGCTCTAATGTTTATGGAACAGGAAACCAGCAATATAACTTAATGATACTGAACCACTGAGTGCTAGTTTAATATTCCTAGCATGCACATGTTTGTGTGTGTGTGTGTGTGTGTGTGTGTCAGTGAGTGAGCACAATGTGTTGAAACACCAATGAAATTATGCTCTGTCCCCTCAGAGAGTGCACAGAGGAAGCACTCTGCCTAACCCAATAGAGTTTTAACGTGACAGAAGGACAACACACTTTATTGACTCCGGCAGTTACTAGCCTCATACGTTAGCATGATTAGCTAATGGTGATCGAAAAAAAAAGCTCTCGAGTGCAGATGAATCGTTTTATTTCTCTATAGACTGGTGTGTTAGGCGGTTTAGTCATAATGACACACCGGCGGATTAAAGACCGAATTTATTGATGGATCCCTCTTTTGTTAATTTGGTTACATGAGCCTAGTTGTAGATCAGGGGTTCGCAAATTAGGGGTCACGACCCCACATGGGGTCTCTTGATTTATAAATGGGTTCATGAGAAAAACTCATGAATCTCCTTTTTGTTCCATTCAGGTATTTTACAAATGAATATTAAAAATACTGAAGACGAATGTTTGTGCTACTATTTAGGAGTGTTACTCAGAAGAGCCACTTTTAAATTAATAGGATAAATATGTATTTTAGTCTGTTTTCAGAAATAAAAAATGGACAATTTCCCCGTTCATCTACCTAAACAAACTATCCTTGTTTCTGAAAACTTACAGTATGTACTATTCTAGACTGTTATTGAGTATTACTCCTATGCGGTTTAAAAAAAAAAACCCTCTCATGTCACCTTCAATCACCATATCAGTATCAGTCAATGGATTTTCTAGCTTAGTAAATACTTTTGAATTTAAGTTTCCAATTTGAGATGCTGCTCATGACAACATTCACGATGACAGCAGGAAGTTTACAGAGCCCTTTAGTGTGCTTATCATTCGTTCAGAGTGCAGTTCGACTTGTAAACCTGACGGACTTGAGATGTAGACAATTCATAACGTTTATTCTGGGTCGTTTGCCCAGAAACGTTTGGGAACCCTGGTGTGTAGAGGGAAATTACTGCTGGTATGAGCACAGGGTTCGATTGTAGCTGTTTATCATGGATCATGTATCATGTCTGACTCGGCGCTCCGAACTCAAAATAACACTTTGCTACAATGTAAAGTAGTGAGTGTACAGCTTGTATAACGGTGTAAATTTGCTGTCCCCTCAAAATAACTCAACACACAGCCATTAATGTCTAAACCGCTGGCAACAAAAGTGAGTACACCCCTAAGTGAAAATGTCCAAATTTAGACATTAATGGCTGTGTGTTGAGTTATTTTGAGGGGACAGCAAATTTACACTGTTACACAAGCTGTACACTCACTACTTTACATTGTAGCACAGTGTCATTTCTTCAGTGTTGTCACATGAAAAGATATAATCAAATATTTACAAAAATATGAGGGGTGTACTCACTTTTGTGAGATACTGTAAGTTCTTAAGTGCATGCGACGAATAAAGACTTCTGTCTATCAAATTTTCTATCTTTTGAGATATATATATATATATATATTTTCTTTCTTCTTCTTCTTTAACACTCCAAAACTCCTTACACTCTGAGGTTAATAAATAAAGCTTAATATAAACAAGTACATGCAAGTTAAAACCTTTCTCCAGGTCGCTAAAAGAAGTTTTGCGAGTATTTTTTTTTTACATATCTGATGATTCTTTTTGCAGCATGTAAAAATAACATCATCACGAGTGTCGCAAAAGATCTAAGAAGAATGTGGAAGAGTTTGGATCTGTTTTTTAAAGTAGATATCTCAACAGCCTCGGCTGCACAATATGACTTTTTTTTTTTTTTAAATGTAGAAAAAATTGAACCAAAATACCAGAAACAAGATGTAAAACTCTTAATTAGGCAGCTTTGAATTATCTCCAAACAGTATACAGAAAGGAATCCTACTCAGAATCAATAAACACGAGGACAAAACAGGATCAAAAACCATGAAAAAACGAACAACGAGCAAAATGCTCGGTGCGGTACTGGCGGCTAAACGCAGGAACACGATACCTCGTGCCGTAACAATGAAACACGAGGGTATAAATACTAAAACTAATCAAATGGGGAAACAGAAACCACTGATAACAATGATGACATGTATGGGAAACAAGCGATGACCATACAGGGGCGGAGACAGGACAGAAACCATAACAAAACACACGTGAGAATGTTAAAAAAAAAAAAAAAAGGAAAAAAGTGACAACCCGGACGTGCGCTGAGGGGGAATCTCTGACAAATACAATGATGATAATTCAGGGTCATCATCTGAGAAACACAACCTAACTCTATTGCAAATAAAAATTTATATATATATATATATATATATATATATATATATATATATATATATATATATATATATATATATAAAATATATAAGGATAACAAGGAATTATTAAACTGTAGAAACAGGGTAATTGTGGTAGAAGGGAAGTAAAAAAAGGCTTTTTCTGACTTTACACACTCACAAGTATTTGAACAAGAAACGAAGAAAAGAAAAAGATTCATCCTGAAGAAGAAACAGGAACAATCTGCTCCTGTGACTTTTCCACACAAAGTCTTGACGTTTGAGTCATCAAAACAAACCGTGTCAGGCCACGCCGACTCTGCCTGCTGCAGCACGTTTACTATCTATAGCATGTTTCTGCTAGCTCATCTCCAGCATGTTCATTTAAAGCGCCGACCTGCTTGCGGAAGGTGGAAGTCTGCGTGTGCTCATCTCAGCGGGACCGGTGGGGCCGGGATGCGTTTCTCTCGCTCTCTTTCTTTTTACATTAACCTCCGAACCTCGGAGAAGATTCATTTTCGTATAGAACGACCTTAATCCGCCGGCCGGCACCGCTTTGCTCGCGGCCCTTCGACCTTTCAAAACTTAGCGTGAGTGTTTGTTTTGATTTGCTATTTCTATTAATACATGTGCATGAAAACCAATTACCGTCGCTAAGATGCGACAAGGAGGCCGCATCGCGAGCTTTAAATCAAAGTTCGGAGAGACGCCGACTCATTTCTCAAAGGTGCAAAAAAAAAAAAAAAAGTAGCCATATTTTTTATTTCCCCTATAGCTGACCCATTGACCTTGCCTCCATATCCGTGCAAGTCGTGGCACCAGGACGGTTTCTCCGCAACGTTAATTACTTCTGTCTTCCACTCTGTTGTCTTTTAATAACTCTTCGGTCCTCCCTGCTATCTCTAGCGCAGTAACAAATGGCCGTTTGGTATTCGGGTGAGTCTTAAATGAAGGTCTTGGTCTGATAAACGTCACCATTCTCTCTTTCCGTCTCGGTGCAATTACGCTGACCGGGCTTTTCTTCACACCGAGCGCTAATCCTCCGCTTGCTTAATCGGCCGTAATGCAGAGCAGAATGAAGGGCATGGCTGGCTATGATTAGGAAGGCGGGACCGTGTCAGAAACTGAACGACGTGGACTTGTTTAAGGCTTTAGAAAAGGAGTTGTCAATGCGGTGGGTGTATTTTCCGATAAGCTTACTTCCTTCTTCGTTCCAGTCGCTAGGTTAGAAAAGCTGGAGATTCTTATGGCCTCTGTGAAGACGAGTGTAAGAATGAGATGAGTAATTTAGCGAAAATATCAGATTGCAGTGATGTATCGTGATGTTTTACAAAAAGGGGGGGGCCCTTTTTGCTAAGGGGTCGGAGTTCCTGAATGACAGCATGACAACATGTAAATTATGTATTTTCTTAATTACAAAAAAAAGTAATTTATATTTTTTTTTACTTGAAATGAATTTATTACAAATAAAGCAATCCATATTGTACTGTTGGAGAAAAAGAATCAACAATGGAGTAGCAATGAACCGGAGTTACTCTTACCACCCCTAAGTTGATTATTTTCCTCTAACAGCATATCACTAAGTGTTCGATTCCTCTTATACTACAGAACTTTGCCAACGATTATTTATTTACCGAGAAACCGCAAAAAAGCGTAAACTCCTCTCTCCGGAAGATCTTGGAAAACTTGAACAGCTTTAGCTCTGTCTCTTATAGAAAGCGCTGACACTGGAGACTCCTTCCATAAACCTCACCGTTGCAATAGAAACGCAATAACAAGCGCATTAATATTAAACCATATCGTTCACAACAGAAAATTAATCAAAACCTTCTGACCAATCACAATCCAGGATTCCACAGCACTGTGTCTGAAGGCTTTAGGTGTTTTTTTCCTAAAGGTCCTAAAGTCAAAAGCCTCTGTGAAAAGCTGATAATATTAAATTAATGATTAAAATCTGGAAATGGAATAATGGGATATTTTCTATAGGTGATATTTTAAAAATATATTTTTCTGAACATTGTTACACCTTATTAAATACTTATCTAAAATCATGATGTATTTTTAAATACAGTTCTTGCTAGCCGATTCAGAACTAAATCATTTGAGAGCTGACTGACATTTTGGGTCCAAAGCGAGCGATCAGAGCTTATAGGTCAACGTTCCTGTTCGTTGCAATTTAAAATAGCGTCTTTATAATAGCAGAGAGAAATGTCAGGTGTCTCGGGAACCAATGCTTTTGTATAACAGGGTCTCACTTTTCTGTCTGCTGAACTTGCGTTATGCAAAACAATGCCCTGTTTACACGACTCTTTAAAATCTTTTCCAGTTTTACAACTGTGGAAATCTACATTCAACTAGAAAGGAGTTTTTGTAGTGAAGAATGAGAAACTCGAGTTTCTCATTCTTAAATGTAATCCAACACATTCCTATTAGTTTGTTAAACGAATGCATCTTGGCAGTATTCGTTTTGGCAGATAATTTGGATGTTTTTTTTCTTCCTAGTTCTAGCCATTAAATGTTCATTTTATGTTTGAAATAGTAAATGCATTCATTTTTCTCTTATATGGAACACAAGAACTTTACAAGTGCACGTTCAGTGACTTTATTGGGATGTCAGCAGATAGGCTAGTCCTAGCTAGCTAATAGGTTCTTATATTAGCCAGAGACAGACACTACAGAAAAGACAAGAGACATTTCTAGATTTTTATTTCTAACAAAAAAATGATATTAAAAAAAACCTCATCATTTACTCACCCTTTAATGCCGTTCCAGACCTGTGTGCATTTCTTTCTTCTGCGGAACACAAAAGAAGATATTTTGAAAAATGTTGGTAACCAAACAGTTTTGGTGCCTAGTGACTTCCTTTGTATGGACAAAATAAAAACAGTGAGACGTTTCTCAAAATATCTTCTTTTATGGCCTAAAGAAAAAAGTCAGTCATTTTTGGAACAGTATGAGGGTGAGTAATTGATGACAGAATTTTCATTTTTGGGTGAACTATCCCTTTAATGCTAGCATACGCTGAGAAGGAGACAGGTTCGGAGTGTATTTAGGACCGCACGTGGCCGGGTGTACGGCAACCAACGTGCACTACATCACATTTACTTCCCTTGTCCAATAACGCCTTTAGAAATAGTGAACGCAAAAAGATAAGGTTTTACCTTTGTCTGATTGAGTATTAATGACGTTTTCTTTTTGTATTCGTTGAGGGAAAATACCGTTCCATTTCCTCAGTGATTTTGAATACAAAAGCTCATCGTTTTGTATTCATCAATCGTCATTTTTCATCTTTGTCAACAAAATTAACACTGCCTCTTGGTTACAGACTTTGCAATGAAGCTCATCACTGATGTGATGATGGATAATGGAGCTCCATGGTGATGACGGAGAAAAGAAATGTCCCTGTTCAGGTCCTTTACAGCAGAGGCTAAGTGCAGTCATGCTGTCTGAGCGAGTGGCCATGAAGCAAGTCATTAAACGTCCACCGCACCAGAACAATGAAATGTGCCATTTATTGATGATGGGTAATTTGGCCCGGCCATGCCCCACCCCTTACTTTAAACCCTGAGACTCGTCTGGCTTCAGTACATATCATCAGTGCTGAGCTGGTGCTATTTACACCTCGGGCTGAACGTGGCGAGGTTTATGGCCCATAAATTGAAACGGCCTGAGAGGTCCTTTGAGGAACTGCGTGTTGAATTCACAGAGGGCGAGATGCAGAGGTCACATATTTCAAAGTGCAATATTAGGATGGCGACTAAAATGCTAAGCGTTCTTGTCCTGAATAGAGTGTCTCTTCAATGGGTCAGTGCCTTAGAGATGGCATTTAAAGGACATATGGTATGGTGCAAAATTGTACGATCTTGATTCGGAAGATGACTTTTATTGTCATGTATCAAGATCCAATGCGGGTTCTAAATCCGTTTTTTATTTTTAGGAATGAAAAAAAAATCATCATCTTACAGATCTTATGAAACATCTAAACGCCCTGCTTTGTTACTTTAAACTTTTGTTGAAAGTGTTTTACTGTACATTTCATTTATAAAAATACACACCCTTCACATGAATAACACCTGATATGGAATAGTTGCTCAATTAAATGTGGCAGACAGGATATCTGATCTATGAATAGTGTAGCTCCAGTCAACAATAACTTTGCCTCTCTAGGGATCTCTTAATAGTACTGTTTTCATCATTTAATAAAGTTGTGTGTAAATGTTTTTGTAGGCCAAAGCGAACTAAAACTTCTCAGCAGATAAGCAAACGTTTTAGAGATTTTTCTTACACTCACGTGCACATCGTGATAAATGCCAATCAGCCATAAATTATTGAGTGCATTCAAGGCTTTAGTGATAGGCACAAACGCCATAAAAGGCAAAACTCACAAAGAGCTGAAAACAACAAAATGACAACTAAACGGTGAAAGATCGCACCTTGAAGCGCTTCCTGCTCTAAATCTTCCAGTAATGCAGCTCAGCCACTGAGGTGTGTCAGCTACCACAGACACATACTAACTGCTACTCATTTTATTGTGCACCATTACATTTGTACTTATTGAACAGCTAGTCTTATGTGTCTTAATCTATGGATTTCTTTTGGATGGCCATATTCTTTCCATCTTTTCATAATGGATTTAATAGTGCTTTGCGTGACGTTCACACTGAACAGCCGAAGTACTTGAAATTACAATTGTTTACGATTTTTATTTGTATATAATTTTGCTAACTATTTTAAATGCTCCCCCTACTTCAGTATTACGGACTATGCAGTGTAGGTTCGTGGCATATAATCCTACAAGTCCATTTCAGTTGTGCATTGTGGAGAAGTTCAAGGGGGTGAATACTTTTGCAAGCCACAAGCTTACTTTTGTAAATAAACAAACATGTTGTGGAGCATCTATACATCATCTATACTAAATTGTGAAAGTGGTAGCTCAGTGATTAAGGTGTTGGGCTACTGCTTGGAAGGTTGTGAGGTCAAACCCTAGTACTTTCAAGCCACCACTGTTGGGCCCTTGAGCAAGGGTCTTAACACTCAACTGCTCAGATGTATAAATGAAATAAGATGCAAGTCGCTCTGGATAAGGACGTCTGCTAAATGCCATGAATGTAAATGTAAGAGTGTTGGTGTGGAAGAGTGATATAACATTCAAGTTGTGAAAAAACTACATCATTATTCAAAATGAATTTTAATTGAATCGAACGTGAGAAAGTCCACCATTTCTTCTAATGTGTACCCATGGCAGTTTCATTTGAACCAAAATAACAGTAACAATTTAGCAATAGTGTCTCACAATGACGGTAAGAAAAATGTAACGCTCGCAGTGAAGGAGTAGGTCATTTTTCTGAAATGAAGATGAGTAATGTTGCAACAACACCACAATATTATACCGATGTCGAGTTTGGGATCAAATTTGTCCGTTGAATTAACAGAACAGAAGTGAGAGTCTGAAGAAGTCCACCATTTCTACAGTCCTCAGTGAAACCAGCCTGTCTTTACATTCAGTCTCGGTCTTTCTTTTCTAAAGCATCTCTAAAGCTTCTCTGAAGGTTCAGAGTGATTCATTGTCCTCTTATTGTGGTGGAATAGCGCCAATACAGCCATTCTGTCTGAAATAAGTGCAGGATGAGAAATGATCATTACTGACCTTGAAAGGATGTGAGACTTAAATATTTTAGATGGATTTTACTTAATTGCACACTAAATCCATTTGGACTGTGCTGTGCTTTTCTTGTTCATTTGATTTTTTTTTTTTTTTATATCCTGTAGATGAACTTTATCACTGCTAGGCATAATGATTAATGCGAACCTCTTTTTTTCTTCACTAATAGTTGTCTAGCTTGACGTCCTCTTACTATTCTTACAACCTCAAGCTAATATACTGTACAGTACATTGCATAAGTATTCACCCCCTTGATCATACTTCATCTACACAAAATAAACCATAATATTGCAAGTAAAATCCTCATCCCCATTGCAGTGAAATGCCTAAATTAGTTCTGGTGCAGCTCACTTACCATGAGAAGTCACATAGTTGAATTCTTGGTTGCTTCTCTGACTAATCCCTTCTTTTTGGTGAACGACCTCCTCTAGGCAAAGTCGTGGATGTACCATATTCTTTCCAGTTTTTAAAATGGATTTAAGCTCGCTCTGTGGGATGTTAAAAGATTGTGATTTTTTTTCTTCATACTTTTCTATAACTCTGTCATGAACTTGTTTTGATGGGGCCTTGATCTTGGTGATGCTTTTTGTTTAGGTAACACACGCTGGGTTCTCCCAGGGGCAGGTGCATTTATATTGAAATCATGTAACACTTTCGACGTCATTGAACTAATGATGTGACTCCTGATGGCCACTGGTTGCCCCAGACATAATTTAGGGTTTTCACAGCAACAGGGGTGAACACTTACGCAATCACAAATTTTACAAAGTATACTTTTGCAAACTATATATGGATTTCTTCCCCCACTTATGAGTCAGTTCCATGTTGTAGCACTACGAAATGTTGAAAAAACATAATGGGGATGAATACTTATGTAAGGCACTGTAAAAGGAAAAGAGATGACAGAATTTAGTTCAGTCACAATTTAGCTAATGAAATGTTTCAAGCTGTAGATCAGTATCAATGTTTTATTTAATTTGCTGTCATTTGTCTTGTCTTTTACTGCAAGAGATGAACATAAGGCCATGTCGCAATGCTTTTCTTAATTGCCATTAAACAAGGTAGTGAGTTTCATTTTTCTCCCTGGAAGGCCACCATTTCTTGTGCAAAAATATTGCTGTCTTTCTTTGACATGACCACCGTCAAGAGGAAAAATAATTAGCGTGCTGTAATGGAGGTGGTAATGAAAATCAAATGTCTTTTCGGGATGAGCTTGGGGATGGGATCCCTGAGTTGAAGGCCTGTCTGTGTAAGGAACCTCATAAAAAGAAAAAAAAATCATAAAATGTTCAAGTGTATTAATTAGTTTCATAGTGTAATCAGCTTAAGACTTTAAATTAAAGGGAGTCGTTGTTGATTTCCTCCTAACACCCAAGGCTGACTTCATGGTCACATTAGTACGAAGGTTGAAGATGTAAATGGCAATGCTAAAATACTAATAATTCAATACATTTTTATGACTAGCATACAAAGATAAATGTCTTAAGAATCCGATTTGTAGAGAAGAACTTGGTCATGGCCACACATTTAGACTTTGAAAATGAAATGTCCAAACATTAAGAAATGAATGGTTTCCATCTGGTTCTTCTTGCTCCCTTCATTGGATATACTTTGAAAGAGTTCACTGAGGATTTCTGCTAGAGCCGAGAATTTTAATAAGGTCAGATGTATCGAGAACTTGTCTCCTAAGATGTCCTTCAGATGCTGTGTGTGGCTCTGAAAGGCTCCATGGTTTTATTGATAGAGGCTGCTTCTACTGATGCCAGTCAATGCTGCTTACTTCCCTTTTGTTGTGGTGATTGTGATGGCTTTTGTCGCAACATCAATGAAGGCTCCAGGGTTTAGATAAAATCCATGATACATATATTGTGACATGGACTGTATAACAATGAGGCTTTGCATTACTGCTATGTAGTTCATTCTACATTGGAAGTACTGGTACAATGTTTGTCCTTTGTAGAGCAAAAATAAAATGGAAATTTAGGTTTCATGGCTTTTATGAGTTTCTGGAGCTGGATTGGGTCGATCTGATGATTTGGAACTTATGACAGAATGATATGTTTAGAAAAAACTCAGGTCAATTACCTCAAAACCCATATATTCTAATAAAATTTAGATCCTCAGAAACGGTTCCAATAGAATTAGGGTAAATGCTAATCCTATATTGGAAGTACGAGTTCTCTGGACACAGGATGTCCTTCCTGTTTTTTGATGTTGTGGATATGAATGTTGACTGATTTAAATCGCTTGACCATGTGACTGGTTTTGTTTAAATGTTCTATGAGTAATCTTACAACAAAATGCTTCCTTATTAAATCGGGTTCCAGGCAGAACCATTGTAGGAGATAAAGAAACCTTAATTTTCCAATAAAACATATAGAATCTCTCAAGAATCCATTTTTTTTTTCGTGTACCAAATACAGAGAAGCTAAATGTTAAATGCCTGACAGTTTCTTCTTTCTTTAAAGACGAAAATAATAATCAGTAACCTGTAGTTTGTACAGCAAACTTACCCAGTTAATATATAAAATGGCTTTTTTAAGGTTTCACTGGATAATTAAGTGTTTTTAGCTTCCAAAGTGGGGCTCTACATCAGCCATTTAAAGAGTGTTGTTATTAATGGGATGCACCTAAATTAGAAATATACCACAGCGCTGTTGAATTCTGCATTGAAGGTGTTTCATTTTCTATAACAGCAGCTCTGACAGAAGTGTAGCTGCAAATCACAGTGTTGTGAATGTTATCATTTCTGTTTAACAGCTCATTCACAGGCACTTGTATGGCAGTTAGAAATATGTGTCATCATCGAAATGGTAAAGTCTTCTTTAAGGGGATGTTTAAAAATTTTTTTAAAAAGATTAATAGTTGGGGGATTGCTGTGGTTTAAGAGGAAAAAAACATGTCAGGATGTGCAGTTATAGGAAAATAAACAACCTCTGGGTAGTAACAGTAACTCCACTTCATCAAACTGCCGCATTGCTGTTGTTTTTTTATTGGATTTTGACCACTTACCTACATAACTTATATACTTACTTACATAAGTTCTGGAATTGTGGCATTTTGCATCAGAAGCAGAGATTGATTTTAATAATCTGGAGATCTGGGGTCTTCCCTAAAACTGGACAGTTATGTTCATTTCAGATTTTAGTGGTGTTTAAATTGGGGAGGATCAATATTTAGTTGCACATCGACTGTGTTGCCTGATATCGACCAACTTGTCTTGCACTTTAAGACCATAATATGTGTCAGAGCACGTGCTCAAAGAGATGCTTGTTGCTAGTGATCATTGTGTAATTGGCAATGTAGGTAATTTTCTTCCAGATGGATCTTACATGAGGTCAACTTCGGCTTGTGCGCCATGATAGCCCAAATGCCTGATAGTGAATGCTAATTTTCCCCCAAAACAAAATTTCAGCTACAACAAAATAGAATCAGGCATTTTTAAGCTTTTTCCTTTTTTAATGCAAAATTAAATTGCTCTGAAACACTTTCAAGGAAGGCAAAGAAAGAGCATTGCAAGGAAAACATGTTTTCATTCTTTCCACATGGAGCTGTCAATCACAGCCACAGCTAACGATTTTTTATTTTTTTTGCTCCTGACCCATTCTTTTGCAATACAAAGCAGCAGTCGTTTCAGCTCCTCAGTCTAGCTGCTTCCTTGTTTTGTTCTGTGATGAATGCAGCTCCCATCAGAGCCTTTTATACCACAGAACCACTGGAGTCCCATCTATAGACTACGTTCAGCAACTTCGGGCTGCAGGAACGACCCCAATCGCGACCCCAATCAGCCGGTGACTGTGCAGGCCTGGCTGTTGGCTAAACACAGATCTGGTTGAGGAAAGTGAGCTTATGAGAGAAAGAAATACAGAAAGAAAGAAAGACTTAAATCCATTGGTGATCAGTGGTGTTGGTGTGAAAGAATGATGGAACATTAAAGTTGTGAAAAAACTACAGTAATTAAAATGTAAACTCGCCTTTCTGTAAAGTCCAATGTTTATTTAATCAAACACAGAAAAATAAAAACAATTTTAAAGAAGCCCATTTCTCCTAATATGTTCCCATGGCAGTAATTCAGGTTTTACCAAGATGGCAGTAAATTGACTTATAAAGTCTCACTAGTCCTAGAACCATCCGTGTCCAGAACATCAGCACTTTCAACATAAGATTCGGATTCATAAGAGTCTGATTGTTAAAACAGATGTATGTAAAGTAATGATACCAGAATTTTGACTTCAATACTAATACCAAGTTTAAGATCATGATTGTCTCTGAAAATGATAGTAACAACGGTCATCATCTGAACATCCAATGTTTTTTAGATTGAACACAAAAAAATACAATAAAAAACTTTTCATATGTTAAATAAAATAAAGAAGTACGTATGTACCAATGATTTGGAGTTTGTGCCACACACTTACCCAGTTAATACATACCCTCTTTCTCAAAGGTTCTTCACAGGTTCACTAGATAATTAAAGGTTCTTAGCTTTCAAAAATTGTTCTACATTAATCCCTTAATGGTTCTGCCAGAGAAGTCTGCATTTTGTATGAGCCGCAGCTAAATTAGGAATAAACAACCTATGAATTAAGGCTAGGAATAATGGTGAGGCTTTGCATTACTGCTGTGTATTAGGGGAAATGCCAATCCTACACTAGAGGAGACCACTCCCATCAGACTAGAAATGTTTCATCGTAAGATCAAGGTGATCAGGCAGGAGAATGTTGTTAGTGATTTCCCTCTAAATAGAGCCAAAAATGTGAACATCCACAAGCAACTGTCTGGAGTATCGATGTAACAAGAACTGCATAAATGAAAAGTAAATGCCATCCTGGGGGTTCTTTTGTTTGCATATTAACATTAAGACAGATGTTTCTCCTTTGCAAGCTTATAAATAGTTATTTATTAATAACAGGAGTGGAGTGTGTCAGTGTGGGTGTGCTGCTGGGCCCACGTCTGGTGCACCACAGAGAGGGCTCCTAATTACCCAATGTGCCGTTCGGCTTAAAACCCAGCGTAGTTGTAGAGGAGCAAGAAATTAGCTCTTTTTTTTTGTTGTTGCAATTTTGCTATTATTTAGTGTTTCTTAAACAATGACCTTGAGTAACAGCGAGGCCAAAGCAAGCAGTGTGTTTCAGTAACAGTTTAACACTTTTACATGTGTAAGGCACAATGAGGACTTGAGGGGTGGTTAAAGTTCTGTACTAGTCCTAGGACTCAGAGGGAACTGAGTAAGCCTCTAATCATCACCTGATCAACTCTCATTCGATGAATACTGCCTCACTCTTAAATTACCTGCAAAAGTGTTTAAGGCAGTACAACCTTAAGTTTCGGTAAGTGATGCCCATCTGGTAGAACCTTCAGTGTTCATAGAAGGTTTTTTACTCTCATGTAGGCCAGGAATAAGTAGTTTTTACTTTCATGTAGTGGGAGTAGGCGGTATTTACTCTCATGTAGGCGGGAGTGGGTGGTTTTTACTGTTATGTAGGTGGGAGTGGGCAGATTTTACTGTCGTGTAGGAGAGAGTGGACGGTATTTACTCTCATGTGGGCAGGAGTGGGCGGTTTTTAGTCTCATTTGGGTGGGTTTTCACATGCATTTATGCATTCAGTAAAATAACTAACATTAGCAAATGCTGCTACTGATGCTACAGCTGCTACTGAATTAGCCAAGCTAATTCAGTAACTGTGATATGCTGTTGAAGGGAAAACAGTTTCTGCAGTGTGTCTCTGCTCATGTATATCACATTAGAAAACACCCCCACCCCCACCCTACCCCACATGCACAGAGGCTAAATAAACAGGCTAATATTTGAGTTTGGCTTAAGCTCAACCAGTCATGTAATTTTCATCAGTTTGACCCTCGCTAGTATCGAATACCCCTCATCGATCGGACCTCATCACAGCTTCCCTCCTTAGAACAGGAAGTGCTTAATGAGGGGACACATCAGAGCCGTGTGACCTCTTAACCGCTACAGCTTGAGAGCAACTGGTATGATTCACTCTTATCTTCTACCCGTAATTAAACATTGCTGAGAGGACACTGACACAAGTGTGTGTGTGTGTGTGTGTGTGGTTGGTTGTCAGCTGTGTGTATATATGTATAGTGTGTGCTTGTGTTGGTGTGTTTGTGCTTGCTTTTGTGTGTCTGGTTATGTGTGGTTGTCTATTGTGTGTGCAGAGCTTTTTGATGACTCACAATTTGAGGTGTAGAGGATCAGACACACTCTCTCTCTCTCTCTCTCTCTCTCTTCACTTCAAACTGTGATGGAAATGCACCATCAAGAGTTGCAGAAAAAAAGTGTGTGTACTTCCTCTAGACATTTTGATCCTGCGTTTACGTGAAAATGATGGCTGGTATTTGAAGATTTGAAGCCTGCTCTCCTTTTCCTGAATGTGTGTGTGTTATACAGGAGAGCAGTATGTTCAGCACTGACCTCTGACCTGCTCATTTGACGAAGCCACACTCATGGTCTGTGTGTGTGTGTGTGTGTGTGTGTGTGTGTGTGTGTGTTACATAAAAGTTAGCTATTTCCTATCAACCAATCGAATAACTTTGGTTATGTCAGGGGCGGAGTTAACTGAAACCTCACATTACTGCAGACATACTGTGTGACTATGAGCCTTCTCTGTGTGTGTGTGTGTGTGTGTGTGTGTGTGTGGACAGAAAGCATCAGAGGTGAACCGAGCCTGGAGCAAGAAAAAAAGAAGTGTGTGAAATGAAGAAATGAAGAGGGTGAATGAGCAAGCGGGAGTGGTTGCGTGTGTGTGTGTGTGTGTGTGTGTCCCTTCATAAAGCATGCAAGCTCACACTCCAGCCTGTGATATGATTTCCAGTGCAGTGCGTATCGATTATGGCTCAGTACCTCCTTCCTGAGAGACCTGCATTTTGTGTGTGTGTGTGTGTGTGTGTGTGCGTGTGTGTGTGCGTGTGTGTGTGTGTGAGAAGCGTGAGAAGCCCCCCAGCGTCTGTTGTGTTCCTCTGTGAAATTTCAATTAGAAAGAACTTTATCACCCATTGCCCCTCGGAGACAACAACACATCGTGGCTATCAATAACAACAGACCTGCATGTCAGAGCCTAGAGAACTAACACACACACACACATACAAACACACATACCCCTTTCCCTCAGTGGTTTATACTTATAGTATGGAAGTATTTAGAGTTTATCAGATTCTTTCCTCGTCAGCGGACTTGAAAGGCGTAAATCTTCAAATCGATTCTTTTTTTCCCATCGTGAGCTGGATCTAAACATCATCCCCTATGGTATTTACAGGTTTGGAGACTAACGGAATCCTAAAACGTCGACTCAGCTAGTTTGTGTAAGCTTTTGAATCGTCAAATGCATCCAGGCCGATCATTCCACAGCCACGGTGCTGTTGAATTCTTGAATCTGATTGGTTGGAAAGTCTGCATTGTATTTGTACGAGCACATGGCTCAAACAGTAGTTTGGAATGTAACGTTAATGACACGTTTATATTAATGAGCTTGCTCTAATGCATTAGCGTTTCTATAGTAACAGCTCATTCACAGGGAATTGTACAGTGGGCACTCAATATAAAAATAAACAGATTTAAAAAGCTAAAAGTTTTCCATGTTTATTTAACATTTATGGCAGTATCTAGTGTCCACTTCACATTTAGACTTTTTGCACTTTCTTGGTAACCCTAACCTAACCTAACCAAAGCCTAAACCTAACCCCTAACCTTAAACCCTAACCCCAATCCTAAAACTAACCCCTAACCCTAAACCCCAACCCCTAAAGCTAACACTTAACTGCTAACCCTAACCTAACCCTTAATCCCAACCCTTAACCCTAAACCTAAGCCTTAACCCTTAACCCTAGCATTTAAAAAAATGTTTCAATTAACTTAAAGAGGCTAGTGAGGGAACGACTGATGAATGTAAATGTAACTATAAATGTTAAAACTACTGCTTGTTAGTCGTTGTAAGACCAATAAAACACTTCAGGACGTGCTTTTATCGGAAAAAAATCAATGTTGAAGAGAGAATAAGATTAGATGTAGTGCAATTATTATTATTTTTTTTAATAAATGTACGCGTACAGTGCCTTGCAAAAATATTCAAACCCCTTAAAAGTCTTGAGATTGATCTGGATTACAAATATTTTGGGCAGTGACATTTTATTTTAAAAGACTGACCCCTAAAATTAATTGTTAATGGTTCACTAATTGTTAATTAAAATGCTGGCTGGAACAATCTGTGTGAGTAGAATCTGCAATCCAGATGAATCGGATGACTTTTAACAGGGTTTAATGAGGTTACTGCAACCAACACAAAATTGTGTATTTATTCATATTTCAGACTTGCTAGCTAGTTCAATAAACAAACGAAAATAGCTATATTCTAAAGGCCACCTGGGATTTAGTCCTGGTCTGAACGTTTTAGACAACGATGGCAACAATAAAATAAAAAAAAAAATTTAAGTCTTCAGATTGCTCGTGAAATTTGTTAGGAGACATAAGTCAGTTTGCACAACTGCCATTTCCGAAGTGGACTTCAATGCAAGGTGCACCTGTGAAAGAATTTTGAACAATTCTTTCACACCAAGTCAAAAGTTGTACTGTTGTAGACAAGATCTAGTTGTGCTATTTTTTTTAACTGGGTCACGCAGGTGTGGAGACAAACTTATAAAAAGCTGACCCACTGACCACGCCGGAGGCCAAATCTTTTTCATGTGAGAATGGCCAATTTCCAAAAAGTCTGTTTTTTTTTTGGTTTTTTTGTCAGTTCCATTAACTACTGTTATGTTGAATGATGGTGCTTTTACACTCTTTGGTCCATCCCAGTCCCCTGACCTGAACCCCATAGAAAACCTGTGGGGTGACCTGAAGAGGAGAGTCCACCAGCATGGACCTCGAAATGTGAAGGATCTGGAGAGATTCTGTATGGAGGAACGCTCTCAGATCCCTCGCCATGTTTCTCCAACCTCATCAGGCGTTATAGGAGAAGACTCAGAGCTGTTATCTTGGTGAAGGGAGGTAGTACAAAATATTGACTAAAAGGGTTAACATTTATGGAACGAGTCTCCAGTTTCAATTTAAGAAATCTTCGGGAAATTGGGTGACGTACTTGAGAACTTGTTTCATGGACATTCCAGGACATTAAATGTAACTACAAATGGATAAAAAAAAAGAATGATGTTTTGTTGTTCGTCTGTAAGCAATGTAAACTTTTCAACTGTTGGAAAACTGCTGTGATTTAAGAGGAGCAAACAAGCTGTTATTGGAAAATAATTAATGTCCGTTGATTATTTTCCTATAACATCATGACATGGAGTGTTTGATTCTTTACTATAAGCAGAAAACGTCCTTCCGATACAGCCGAGGTTATAAAACATGGCAGAGCTTTCCATGCTTCATCCGTGGCAGAACATCGGAGTGGGCGGCCTCTGATTCCCATCATGCCGCAGGGGTCCGACGCTAATCTGAGAGGAGGAAGCTCTGGGAGAAACAGAGAATGACAGAGAAACACCGCAGGGTCTCGGCCTACATCTGTCCTTCCTTTCCTCTCTCTCTCTCTTATACACTCACAAACACACTCACACTCACAGTGTGTGTGGGTTGGCTTGTAAGATAAGCAAATCCTTTCATGTGATATAAGTAAGCGTGAGGCAGCTGATTAAGAGAGCCTACGGAGAAGAAGAGCGATGGAGAGCGGTGCGAAGACAGAGAGAGGGAATTGAATTTGAATGGGTGTGGAATGAAAAAAAGGAGAATCATGAAGGGAGAAGAGAAATAAAACAAACACGAGGACACCAGCGATATTGTGTGTGTGGGGTGGGGGGGGGGAGTACAGAGAGAAAGAAATTGAAGTAATGAAAGAGACTGAAAAAGGAAGGTGAATTAAATGAACGGGGGAAACAGAGGGGAAGAGAGGGAAATAAAGTGCCGAGATCAAGCTGCTAGTTTAATGGTGAGGATGCACACACACTATCCACAAAATGCTAAAGTAAGCCTACCTTCTCTTCAATAAAACACCAGACTTTGTCAATCAATAGAGCTCCACATAGTCGCTAGGAGAAAGACAAGAGCGTCTGTCTGTTCATTGCTAGTCCATGTCTGTCCACCTGTCCATCCTACTCACTCGCTCTTCGCTTCTTTCACTTCTTTCTTTGCGCCCTTTGTAGATAAGACAAAACAAAAAAAAAAGACTGAAAGGATGTCCCAGATAAATTGCAAAGAAAGTTTTTACCACTGGCTGTGGAAAAGTTAGTGCGTAGTCATAAGAAAATAATCAATGACGGATGGATTGTGTGATGAAGTGGAGCATCCCGAGGATTAATGTTTTCCTCTAACAAAACATCCTGGAGTGTTTTATTCCAATGATAAGTTTTTTTTGTTTATAAATAGCACACGTCATAGTTTTTATCCTTTTGTCGTTACATTTAACATCTGTGGAACAAGTTATCGCTTAGCAGCTACTGTCTAAACAGTTGTTCCTTCACCAGCCTCTCTTTTATTTCTCTCTATTGAAGACACGGTTAATCATGCTACTGATGCTGGAGACTCCGTCCATAAACCTAAAAAAAAACATCTGACAATTTACACGTTTTTTTTTTTTTGTATGGAGCGTCCTCCGTCCAAGTCCCTGTGAACAAGCTCGTTACTACAGAAACGATAATGTTTTTTTTAGAAAGTTAATCAAGACCTTCTGACCAAACGAATAAACCTAAATGACACACTGTAAGACTGAGGTGTTTTGGTTAAAATGCACCGTTTGAGAATTTTTAGGGTTGGTTAACAAGAAAAAATCCCCCCCAAAAAAGTCCAAGACACACATTTCAAAAGAACTACAAGACATTAAGATCATATTCTGTCACAGGAGTCATGTTTCATTGCAAAGACACTAAAATCGATGTGATGCTTGAAGATGGTGTCCGCTGAATCAAATCAGACAAGTCATCAAAATAAAGTTGTGATATATGAAATATGAAGAACTGGTTAGTTTAGCACAGCGCGCCAACGCTCTTTGTTAATCTAAATGAACATGAAAATGCTAAATAATGTGCACAGTGTGCTGCAAATGTCAAACAATTAGGCTAGGTAAACAAATTGAAAGGAATACAATACTTGATAGAGTCAGCTGTGTGGCTATGGTTCATGAGGTGCTTGTAGTCATGCAAGCTAACGCTAGCTAGTATTTGTAGTCAGTAAAACGCTAAGGCTAGGTAAACAAAGCATATTTGAATGACTAGCATAAGTATTTGACAAAGTAGTAAACCACACCGCTAATGCTAACATCATTGGAGGAATTTAATGTTATTTGTACATGCCTAGCTAGCCAGTGATTGATACGGTCATATTACAAGCTGTATTTTTAAAAGTTACCTCATCAGTCAAGATCATAATATCACTAAATATAACGGGGGTGGGGGTGGGGGGGTGGTTAATGAAAGAGGTTTTCTTACATTTCTTCTTCTCGTGATCGTCAGGAAATTTGGATGATGCAACTTTCAGCTGAACATGCTGACTTGTGGAACAGTCCGAATATTTCATAGGGGTGAACATGTTCAGATAACAGGTTGATATCCGCACGATATCATATCGAGTAATTACATCCATAAACATTGCAGAAGCATTTAAAATTACGTGTTCGTCTGACAAAAGTCCAGCCACCGAATCCATTCAACACTAAATCCATTCACCATGCCATTTCAGAGAACGAATGTGACTCAAGGCTATTTTGGGATCCAAATCGATACATGGATTTCTTTTGGCACACTTTAATGCAATACTCTGCCGCTCGGCCAGTTTGATTGAGTTGGCTCTTGACAAGCAGACAGCGTTGAGCGTTTCAGACTCGTTCGATTGCTCATGCATCCTCCAAGCCCGGCTTGATATATGATTTTTTTTTTCTTCAACATGTCAAGACATATCAAGTGTCTCACTGGGCAATGGATATGTACTTTCGCAATAAATAAAGATGTTTTATTTATAAGTGTGGAAGTCTTTCTTTTATTTAACTTCATTTCTTCTTTGAGTGCAGATAATGCCATGCTGTTTTTCTTTTGTAATATTGCAGGACGATTGCTGGGCTTGAATGATGTATAGTAGGAGTTTGTGCACAAGCAGTGCGAGAGGTTTATTTTTATTTTCTTTCGCCGCAGTGTCTCAGTGAGGACCTCTCCGTCTTGGAAGTGAAGCCGTTCCCAGTGGAGCCAATTTACTCCACTTCGGCTATTATCAACAGCCACACCATTTTTTTTTCTTTTCAAACTTTTTATTTCTTGATAAAATATGGCTCTACTTATGCTACTCATCGTAGTTGTATAGAAGCTCTGCCTTTGAGTTAAAGCTCAAAACTATGCCCAAAAATGGCAATCTTCATAAGCACCTGTAATGATCGACAGCTGCATAGAAGTTTTGAACTCACCAATATTAACTGACACTCCATGGAAGCTCCATCTCCCTCCCACCATCTCCCATACATCTCCAATGTAGTTAACGTCTTTTAACTAGATTTCTTAGGGATGCCACGGAAAAAAATCTTACCCCTCTTCAGTTGGTAGCTGTCATGTGATTGGGGAGAGCTAGCTAGTGCGTATAATTTTACAAATGAGCCCATTGGAAGAAAATGAAGTAAAACAAAACAAACATACAGTTTGTTTTCCTCAACCAATTTGAATAGATGTCTTTTGTTTTGTATTGTTTACTGCATATTAGCCCCGCCCCCTTCCCAGGACTGCTCATTAGTACTTTTCATGGTTCTTTGTTAGAATTCAACACTTTAGACGGAAGCTTTCAGATTTGAACCGGCTAGATCACAGGTGAATCGACCACCATACTCTCGAGAGTGGTTTTCCACAAACAAAGCCCATGACCCGAGACCTCTGATTCAAGAATTATAAGACACGTTGGGATTAACTCTTCCTGTTGCACTAGCTGGTTAATTAAAGGTCAGGTGCACGCACTCTTTTTCCTTTTCTACCTTCTGCTCATTAACCTCACGAAATCAATATGTTTGCTCGGAGCAACCTATCTCAATCCCGTCTCAATCGTCTTTTGAGTGTGTGCGAACCTATTTTCTTGCATGAAGTTCAGGACCATCACTCATGAAGCGATGCCTGAATGCTGAAATATATTCAGCCTGGTGAACAAGAGACAAAGAGAAAGAGAGAGTGCGTGAATGAAAAAGGCTCTGGAAGCTAAAGCTGCATGAATTGCATGTCAGATGAAGTGATATTAAAGGTGGCGGAGCGGATCATGGAAAATAAGCTGTTTAGCACCACTTTCGTCTGTCTAACGATGTTTTTATTTACCCGTTTGTGAGGCCGCACTTGCATGTTTGCCACCTGTCTGCTCTCATTCACGCTTCATGAGTGTGTCTCTGGTTGTTTTTGCTTAAGATTATTCACGTCTGGCTAGTTTCAGGACCTTGCCCAAGGACTCCGAGTCTCATTAGTGAGAAAAGCAAGCCGCACCAAATTGTAGTAAGGTACACAAAAATAACACATTAAATGTGTATAGATCTTACCATTTTCCAGCTACACTCATCCGACCATCCAATTTCTATACTGCTTATCCTACACAGGGTCATGGGGGAGCCTGGAGACTATCCCAGGGGACAGGGCAGGGGACACCCTGGACAGTGTGCTAACCCATCACAAGGCACAATTGCACACAGACTCGCACAGTTATTCAAACACTACGGACAATTTAGAGATGCCAAATTAGGAAACCGGAGTACCTGGAGGAAACCTCCAAAGTATGGGGAGAACATGCAAACTCTGCGTACACAGGCTGGAGGCGGGAATCAAACCACCAAGCCCAGAAGACACTTAGCTGCAGCTGAGATTCGGCTCAGCGACAAGATGACAGTGGGAACGCTGAAGCGTTCTGTTTGAGAATAGCATACAGATGATGAGGTGAGAAAGCTGGACAAACTGAAAGACTAAAGCACCGCTTCATCACTCAGTTTAGGATGATGAATCGAGGGCTAAATCCTACCTCACCACTAGAACAGCATTGTGGGTAATATAGGAAACCGTACTATGTCGAGGACAGAAGTATAAAGCTATTTGGACACCAATGAAGATCAGGTATAAAGATTAACACGCAAAGTGGATTTTTCCTTTAACTTATTTAACAACTTCCCTTTTTTCTACATTTAAAATGAAACACTTGAGCGCTAGCTCTAGCATGAATGAGTTTAGAAAAAAAAAGGCAAGGTTAATGGAGCTGAATCTAACATCACATACTTGAAAGGACTTTTTAGAAGCAAGGGATTGTCACGTTGATCGCATGATTTATCTTCCCGGTTGCCGAGGGAACGCTTTGTCTTATCACGTTAGCGCTCTATTATAGCTTCTTTTCTTTTTTTTTCAGTCCGAGCAACTCGATCTAGCCCAGGCCCCTTCGGCGACGGCTTTCATTCGATTATCTCCCGTCGGAGGCGCGGAAAGAAACGACTCGGCATAAGACATGATTCATGGCTTTCCAGCAGATCTTATAACTATGTATTAGCATCACTGTCACAGTACATACGCCGTCTGCACCTGTTTCATTTTCCACCCTCTTGTCCGTGGGATTGTTTCCAGAAAAGGAAAAAAAATGAAATTGCATGCATAATTGGTTGAGTGGTCACAAGTAAAAAAAAAAAAAAAACAGCAACAAAAAAACAAATCTGAATCCAGACTTCTTTTCTCTCTTTCCTTCTGCCTCCTGCTGCCGTCAACCCCTGGCTCTGTTGTGTTCTGCTTCCTGATGCAACTCCAGGTAAGAGAATCTGCCAATTTATTCACATGCCAAACTTCAGTTCATGTTCGTTACTTAGTAAAGTTCACTCCCATTGACCCAAACTGTCTCTTCAGACTTGAGAGCAATGCAACTGCGATGTTTATTTTAAAACATCGAACTATCTTCTGTCTGTCTGAGTTATTAGAGATATAACAACACTGATGCAAATCGAGCCCTTAAAAACAAATGCAAACCCTTCCCATTCTTCAGGTGTGTCTCTTATGCACTGGTATCTGAAGAGTTTTTTTTTTGTTTGTTTGTTTGTTTGTTTGTTTAATTCGTACTTGCTTAGTAAAGGATAAAAACAATTTAGCAAAAAACATCCACAGTCAACATTTTCTATCCATGACTTTTTCAGGTTTAAAGGGCACCTATTATGGTGCCTAATTTTGTTTAAAAGTGTTTTGTTTTCATACACGCATCCGAGGTCTAAAAACACTTTAATGTGCACATAATTTAAATCGCAGCATTACTTTTTTCCCCCCAGTGTCACAAAGACTCTTTTAATGATCCATTCTAAAGGGTTCAATCTAAACTCCTCCTTTCAGAGAGCATACTCTGCTCTGATTGGTCAGATTTCACAGTCATGTTGTGCCCCGTCTGTCAGCGAGCAGCCGATGAAGACCAGAGGCGGGGCTTTTTGTGACAAACCTACGTAGGTTAGTACAGGAAGTAAATTCTGGAATTACTAACGAGTTGTTTCAGTTGTGCAAAATCGCTTCCTTCTTTTGAGAGTCAATAACTCTGACATAATAACAATAAGTCAGACCTTTTACATTCACAAACAGCTCTACAACACACTATGTGAAAGGTACTATTTGAAAAAACATAATAGGTGCACTTTAAACGCAAGTGCTTGTTGTTGAAACATTCCCTGTGTCAGACGCTTCTACACAAGAAATAATCTGGCAACCTCGCTAGAGCTGGGTGATTCTTGAAGACAATTTCTTTTTCAAGATTCTTGAAGACATTTTTTACGATATATGATGGATATCACAATATACTGTATACTGTAGGTTTACTAAGAATTGTCTGGCAAAAAAAAAAAACAAAACTTGAAAAACCAAATTGAATGATTTTTCATTCAGTTTTTTTTTTTAATGCCTAGAAAAGTAAATTACCACCAAAAAGGAGGAAAAATAAATTCAGTTAAAAAAAAAAAAGATTCAGTACAAAATTTGAACAAAATCAGCTGCCAAAAAAGATACCACAGTTCCTCGGATATCTCAAAAAACATGCATATATTCTATCATGCTTTTTTAAATATTATATCTTCAGGTGCATAACCCGATTTTGAATATGAGGACCTTTCCCTGTATAAATATTGACGTAACATTTGGACTTAAGTTACTGACTAATTCATGGTGTCACTGAAACAAGTACCAGGTCTATACGTAACAGTACTATAGTACTGGTTTTCTACAGTATATCCTAACAGAGCTTCCACTAGTATGTTTTTCCACCTGAACCTTATTTAATGCAAATGTAATGTAAATGTTTATGTGGAACACTTTGACTAATTCTTCCATCACTGGTATTTTTCAATAAAACCACTGTATATAAAGTGTAGATATATAATGTGTAGATAAAACTATATAACGTGTAGCTCTGATGGCATACGGACATACTGTAGGCGCATGAGCGAAGAAGGAGGAGCAATGATGCGGTTCTGCTCCTCCACTTTGTACTCGATTCAAAAAGTACGAAATACTTTCAGTGCAAAAGTTCACGGCGTGAATTACAAGGTGCAGTGCGGTTCGACTTTATTTGAAGAACTACTCGCATGTTTAGTTAAAATCATACACTTTCCTACATAAAAGTTTCTTCTTGCTGAGCATTTACGCTGCATCTACAGGCATGAGAATGTAACTGCTGGATCCTTTAAGATGTAATGAAAAAAATCTGAATATGAAACTTTTTGAACTTCATTTTAATTCAAAATCATGTCAAACTACTTATTTAAAGTAAATCTAAATCCTCATCGTCATCCTCACACACGTATTGTTAGAGTGTAAAGGTTCTAGTTTTTAATTTGCGTTATATTATATGTATTTATGCTTTTTTTTCCAGTTTTTTTTTTTTTGAACAGCCGCTCTCAGACTTCATAAGTCATAAGTGATCATAAGTGAGTTTGGAGTGGAACGGTCCATGTTGAAATCCGTGTTCATGATTTCATGCACATTTAGGAATGTTTAGGACTTACAGCTCCTCAATTTTTTGCTCACAATCACAAGGTTTGTGAACTTACAGCATTTAGGTCACTGTGAAGGGAAATGAACGTTTGGTGAATATAAATTCCATTTTTCCATTTGAAAATTCTGATATTCTGAAATCCTATATTAAAGGAACACCTTGTCCACCTTGGTTCCTCTTCTTCTTCTTCTTCTTCTTCTTCTTCTTCCTTGCCTTCCTTCTTCCTTCAGTCAGCTGTTATTGCTCAAAAAGGAAAATCCACCATGAATCTTTATGATTCAATGGCCTCTAAAATTTGACTGTTTAGTTTAAACTTATTTCATTGACATGTTGGGTCTATTTCCTTTACATTACCCACAATGCCAATAGGGGTGCATTGGGATTCAGCCCTCACTTTATTGCTAGCTAAAAAGAGAGATACAGCTGCGTTTTAGTCCTGTACTTTGTCCAGCTTCTTCACTTTCGATATTTTCACTCACAGAACCAACAAGTTGGCAAATTTGGTCACTTGCTTAACAATAAAAAGGTACTTTTCATCCATCCATCCATCCATTTTCTATACCGTGTATCCTTCAGGGTCACGGGGAACCTGGAGCCTATCCCAGGGAGCATCAGGGACAACGTTTGGTACACCCTAGACAGGGTGCCAATCCATCGCAGGGCACACAATCACATACACACACCCATTCATACACTACGGACACTTTGGAAATGCCAATCAGCCTGTCATGCATGTCTTTGGTCTAGCGGAGGAATCCGGAGTACACGGAGGAAACCATGAAGCACGGGGAAAACATGCAAACTCTGCCCACACAGGGCAGCGGCGGGACTCGAACCCCCAACCCTGTGATGATGTGAGGTGAACGTGCTAACCACTAATCCACCATGCGCGCCGGTACAGTTCATTCCAATTTTTATTTTCAAAGTCTTTTGTACGTACCTCCAGACCAATTTGGTGTCTGCTGGTTAATGTGTTTTTGCTAATAAAGTACACACTTCAAATACTCTTGATCGCTCTTTTATCTGTATTTCCAGAGAGATTTGTTTGTTTGCTAGTCTGTAAATGCATTTTTGTGCTTGTAATACATTCGTGCTTGTGAAGTACAAACTTTTTCACTTGAAGATCCAACAACAAAAAATTGCAAATTTGGTCACTTGCTTAGCAATAAAAAGTTAAATTCAGTCCTAGGTTTTTTTTTTATTTTCCAAGAACTCTTGATGTTCCAGACTAATTTGTTGTCTGCTAGTCTGGAAATGCATTTGAAGTGCATTTAGACCCTATTTCATTTACTTCCTATGTCTGCATGGGTGTGTGTGTGTGTGTGTGTGTGTGTGTGTGTGTATAGAGAGTGTGTGTACAAGTGTGTGTACAAGCTGTGGTAAAAATGGAAGAGGATGTCATACGAGGAGCTGTGCGTTTAAGATAAGGCCCGGCTTAAGTGAGGCATGAAAAGGCTTGACTCGGTATCTCTCTGCCTCGTTTCTTTTTTTCTTTCGCTCTCGCCGCCTTTTCCGAGGAAATTTCTCTCTAACCGTATTTGTCAACATCACAGGTGCGAACTGAGCTGCAGGCGTTCTGGCCGAGAAGTCCAGTTACTGGCTTTAAACATAGCGGACAGGTCTTACGGGGTCTGTGATCCGAGTGTATGTGTGTATGTTTACGCAGGTGTGCCGAGACGCCTCAAGGCAAAACTATCCGTATTTGTTGATATGTGTACAAGTAGGTGTGTGTGTATGGGTGAACTCACAGCCTTGGGTCATTTCCAAACCCTCTTATATTTCCCCACAATCTGTTTTTTAGTGCTTCTCTGATCACTAACACGCTCTGATACCCGGTTCAGGTGTGTATTGTGTCTGGAAGGTGAGCGATCATGCATGAAATCAGGCTACACACACACATACACACACATTCTCTTTCAGGGACCATTCTGCACTCTGTAATGAAACCAAATCGATCATTAATCGACAATGTTAAAGGACACGAGATCTACAAATTAGATTACAGATAGTGCCATAGAGTGCGTCATTAGGAATAAACGATAGCATCGGAGCAGCCCACCTTGCTACAAGGTTGATTTTTTTTATTTATTTCTTTTTTCTTCTCTCAGTATTAAATGTGATTCATTTGTAAAACTGAACCCAGCTGAACACTGTAATTCCATATTTGGAATACCAACTGTACACCTGTACCAGCATGATAGACCAGGGTTCTTCAAATCTGGCCCTCGAGGTCCACTGTAATGCAGAGTTTAGCTCCAACCCTAATCAAACTCACCTGAACAAGTCTTCAGGATTACTAGAAAATTACAAGCGGGTAAGTTTGGAGGTTGGAGCTAAGCTCTGCAGATTTGAAGAACTCTGTTATATATCATGCTTCACTGTTGTCAATACTTAGTGGTTAGCACGTTCGCCTCACACCTCCAGGGTCGGGGGTTCAATTCCCACCGTGGCCCTGTGTGTGCGGAGTTTGCATGTTCTACCCGTGCTGCGGGGGTTTCCTCCAGGTGCTCCGGTTTCCTCCCCCAGTCCAAAGACATGCATGGTATGCTGATTGGCATGTCCAAAGTGTCCGTAGTGTATGAATGGGTGTGTGAATGTGTGTGTGATTGTGTGCCCTGCGATGGATTGGCACCCTGTCCAGGGTGTACCCCGCCTTGTGCCTGATGCTCCCTGGGATAGGCTCCAGGTTTCCCCGTGACCCTGAAAAGGAGGAAACGATATAGAAGATGGATGGATGGATGGATGGACAGATGGACTGTTGCCAATACAGACCTCATTGATAAGCATGAGCTATTGTATAACAATCACAAGCATAATTACTGTAAAATACTGTAAAATACTGTAATTTTTTATTATTTGTTATACTTATATGATCTGTTCATTTCTCAAAATGCATGAATGAAGTAGGTTTCATTCACCCTATACTTACCTAGGTACCCTAAAACAATTAAGACTGAGATTCAAATCCTTCCCATTATTGACCAAATTGACCCTAAAAAAAAATTGTTTGATATCCATGAGAGCAGAATATTTTTGTGATTTTTTTTTAGCAAAAGATCAAAAGGTTAACAATAAAGACAATTTTGCAATATTTGCCAATATTAGTGGAGGGCTCTGTATGTACCTTGTAATGGGCTCTAGGGATCAATTTTTGTTCCAAGGAGCTAGGACTATCCTGAAGTTTCCGTAAACAGCTGTATTAACAAAATTTCTTATGTGCCATGACACAAAGATGGCCATTGTAGTTAAACCAAGTAAAAAAAATGATAACAAAAAACTGGTGGTTTTGCGATGCCAATCACAAAAAAATAGAAAAATTAAAAATGGTCAAGTAACCAACTTTACAATTTTTGGACCACTTGAGATGGACTGACCCTAAATTGCTGTGGTATAGTATAAATGGAATAAAATCCTACAGCATGGTAACAGTCATGGTCACTATTAAGCCAGCTAATGTTAAGTAAACTCTGTAATATTTGGCTGACCCATGCTCATGCTTTGCCGTTTTCAACCCCAGAAACGGCTCTTCCTTGGGAAAATGAAGAAGTTGTCATAGGAGCCATAAGAAAGAAACAAGTCCTATGGTTCCCGCTTGCAAAACTCTGTATGATGACTCAGCATATGCTGATCTGACAAGCTTAACCAAGGGTTTAACCAGGAATTGCATGGATCGCAATTTGTTTGGACTCAACTACTCACAAATAAAAACAACAGCTCTTGCTAAGTAGTGATCAGGGCAGCCTATTTTGAAATATTTCAGTGAACTCTCACTCTTTATCCCTCTTTAAGACTACAGACTCTTATTCAGATCAAGCCACACTGCCTTGAAAGCTAAACACGGATCATAATGTAATACCCGAAGATTAAACTGGGGATTTACTTTGCCATTGCTATTTCTGGAGCTTGGCTTCTCCGCAAGGCAACTTCATAAATAAGAACAAATATGCCGTAAATCAGCTGTGTTTTATTCATTCGAGCGGCTTACTCTTGGGTTATTGTGCCGCGAGAATGGCATTAGATCAAGTCTTATTAAAGAGGCGAAATCAGTTAACATAAACTTCACCGAGTTCAGCGCGCTTAATTAAAAGCTCTCAGCTGGAGCTGCCTTCTCGCTGGCTCACCTCTCCGGGGCGTTGCTCGTCTTACGACTCGCATTTCAAGTGTACTATGCAAACTCCGTTGGATAGGGAAACGGATGGAATTAATTAACATCGAACTTGCAGAAGAAGCCTCGAAAAAAAATTGCCAATTATTTCCAAGGCATTGGGTTTCTCGCTATCCTTCTCCGCACCATCACAATGTGAAACATTGGCAAATAAAAACATAATTTTGGGTCTTTTAAAAAATTTGTAGAACTATGAAGATTTTAAGATGTAAATAAAGTCTACACAAGTTAGAAATCTGTGCGTTGTTGTACACAAGTTGTGATCAGTCCCCTCATCAGGCTCATGTTTATTAAGACAAAAAAAACTTTCTTGCATAGTGAGCACATGCTTGCCTTTTAGTTCACTCCACGTGCTTTTGTTTCTGTTCTAGTCCTGTCTCTGGTGGATTACCTGATTGTGTTCACCTGTTCTATGTTAATGTTGTCTGTTTAAACTTAGCTGTTCCTGTCTTTTGTTGCAAAGTCTTACCATGCCTTTTGTGTCCTTAAGACCAAGCCATGTTTTCCTAGTACTCTTGTATTTCCTGGTTTTTGCCCTTACCCCTCTTCCCATTATAAGAATATGCATTATCCATGTTTGTTACCGTCTGCCTGTTTGTTTGTTTTACCCGTGCCATTGACAACAATTATGATTATTGGACATGCCCTAGTAAACAACACACTGAATAGATACACTGCCATCCTGTCTCATTCAACCTCACCTTTCAAGCTTATCAACAATGTTTTGCTTTTAAATAACAGCAAAATGTGAATCCATTTTTTATTAGTCTTGGGAATGATAATGCATTAAAGAGAGCATAATAAAGATATATGCTCTGATATGACTATTTTGCTTGCTAGCATGTGCTTCCTAATTATAACTATGATGATGCAACTCAGCAGGTATTTGTATGTGTATATGCTACATAATTTCACTAAATGATCTCTGCTTTAAGAAACAAAGGTAGCTTACTAGTTATATTAAAACTAGCCACACATGAATCAATAATAATAATAATAATAATAATAATAATAATAATAATAATAATAAAATGTCCATGCTGGAGCTGCTGATGTACTCAGGATGCGCCCAGAGCTATTCTTAAACCTGTTTTATTCCCTAAGCCACTTGAATCAGGTCAGATCGAGAATAGCTAGAGAACATTCATTATCTGGCTGAAGTATGCTAGAAACCTGGAACAAGAAAAAAAAAAAGATCCTCAGAAAGGAACCTTTGCATTTTCTTTTTCTTTTCTTTTTTTTTTTTTTACATTGTTATGGAAATGCTTAAATTTTGACATGAATTTCAGTTCAGGACAAAACAGCATCCTTGCATAAGCATCAATCTGATTCAAGTGAAGACCTGCAGGAACTAATGAGGCCATTCATGGACTAATAGGAAGACAGCATGAAAAAGAAAGACAGCATTAAACATTCCATCCAGAGAACTGCAACTGTCCCCAAACTCCACACATTTCTAAATCTACAGCTCTGCAATAGAGTGCTGTTTTCCAAACTAAGCTACAAAAGCTGCCCCATCAGTGCACCATCTGGCCAAACATATTACAACCAAAGCACAGGGAGAATTTTTTTCTGTATTCTCAGGTAAATCCATTATTATTAACCAAATAACATAAAGAGCACCAGCCGATGACTTGCATTACAAAAAGATCCCTCAGTTATTCTTTAGAATGTTGACAGTACTAGATTTCTTCAAGGGTTCTTCTTGGTACCGTTTCTGAAAGGGAGACCTTCTTTGCAGTGATATGCATAGATCTGGGAAGTGTTTCCCCAGAGAGACAAACTGAAGAACCCTCTAGGGAGCCAGGTTTATTTTAAGAGTGAGGAAGCTGCAAAAGAATACACAACTAGGATGACTATACAATAGTAACCAGTGGTACAACAGTCTGCAGCAAAATCACAGAACAGACAAGGAAATAAATAGATATGATGAGGCATGTTGCTGTTGGAAAATAACCATGACGGGGTTGTGCGATGAGTGATACACTACAAAGTTGGTTCTTTACCAGTAATAGCATAAATAATTCAATTCAATTTTATTTGTATAGCACTTTTTACAATGGACATTGTCTCAAAGCAGCTTTACAGAAACATATAAACATGGTATACAGATTTTAAGTGTGTGGATTAATCCCAATTGAGCAAGCCAGTGGGTTATCAAAAACATCTGGGTTATGCATGCAACCTTGTTCCCTGAGAAGGGAACAAGATGTTGCATTTAGCATAACACTATGGGAGCGCCCATAGTGTTATGCTAAACGCAACGTGGAGTTCCCTTTTGAAAGGGAACTTCCTAAGATGATATGAGGAAGAAACCTTGAGAGGAACCAGACTCAGAAGGGAACCCGTCCTCATCTGGGTAACAATGGATAGTGTGAAAGTAAAGGAAAGTTCGTTATGGTTTGTACATGAAATAACCTACAGTTGCAATCAAAATTATTCAACCCCCATTGCAAATCAGGGTTATTGTCAAAATTTACAGACTTTCAGCTGTTTGCAATGAACAAATCAAACAAAAGCAATTTAAATAGTTCAACACAATGAATAAAACTTATAATCAAAATTATTTAACCCCTTCATGGCAAGCATCTTTAGTACTTAGTAGAGCATCTGTTACTGTTATGACCTACAGCAAACGAGATGCATAGCCAGACACCAGCTTCTGGCAGCGTTCCTGGGGAATCTTATTCCATTCTTCATGAGCAATGGCCTCCAGTTCAGTAATATTCTTGGGTTTGCATGCTGCAACCGTCGTCTTCAAATCCCACCAGAGATTTTCTATGGGGTTCAAGTCAGGTGACTGTGATGGCCCTGTAGAATCTTCCAGGACTTATTCTGTAACCAAGCCTTGGTGGAATTTGAGGTATGCTTGGGATGATTGTTCTATTGAAAGGTCCAATGACGCCCAAGCTTCAGCTTCCTCACAGACGGCATGATGTTTTCTCCTAGGATTTCCTGATACATCAATGAATCCATCTTGCCTTCCACATGCTGCAGGTTTCCAGTGCCAGAGGATGCAAAGCAGCCCCAGAGCATCACTGATCCACCACCATGCTTGACTGTGGACAGAGTGTTCTTTCCTCATTCTTCTTCCTCCAGCCATACCGCTGATCCATCGTGACGAAAAGTTCCAGTTTTATTTCATCGCTCCACAGAACAGAATCCCAAAACTTCTGTGACTTATTTATATGATTTTGAGTGACTTTTCTTGTGCTTTTGGGTCAGTACTGGTGAACATCTTGGAGTTCTGGCATGGAAACCTTCTGCGTTTAGTATGTGCCTTACTGTGCTTTCTGAAACCTCAGTGCCGTACACTCACCAGAAGCACCAATGATCTCTGCTACAGAGTTAGTGGTACCTCGACGGTTAAGGCTCTGGGTCCCTTGAGCAAGATTGTTACCCATATCTGCTCAAGGGGCGCCGGATCATGACTGGTTCAATAAGACCTTGTATATAAGAAGATAAGTTAAAACCATGGTTCTTTCTATGTTGTGCATCAATCAGTCAATGGAAACTGATTGCAGGTAGGAACTAAAGTTGTGATTAGGGAACTGAAGAAACGTCGAATCACATACGCCATAGGATTGGTCTGAGGAACCATTCAGAACATATTGCATGTCTTGCTTTATGGTGTCATATCTAATTTGCATAATATTGATAAAATCTCAATTCCAGTGTTGCTTTGTCACTGAAATTGTGGCTCTGTGGTGCTCATGTACATAGAAAATAAATGTTGCTTTGTCGCATGCTAGTGTTAACGTAGAATAGGATTAGCAGATAGACAGTGGAAATAAAACTGGTGTCAGATCAAAATGGGAGATTATATCACTGAGCCAAGAAAAAAGAAAAAAGAAAAGAAATAGCAGCAGCTGGATAACTTTCTCCTTGGTTCCAGACTGCTATGATTTTTTTTTTTTTCCTTTTTTTTGCATTTTGTGATGCAAGTCTTTGCATCTCTGTAATGACTTCCTTTCCTATCCCTTAGTTCAAATGCCATGAAGGAAGAGCTTATTTCACAGACCGCTAGCTACGGTGAGGGCTAATGTTCGAGCTTAGCCTTTTGCTTGCTGTTAATTAAGTGCTCCAGAATTGCTACCATGTTTCCATATATATCAGACGTGAGTGTTAAAATAACCTTAAGAATGTATCCGAGTTTGCGTTTAAGACCAAATTTCTTTTTTTTTTTTGTTTATATTGCTTTCATTTATTTCATTACACTTATTTATCACCAAGCACCATCTAAAAGCTGACTAGCTGATTGTTTTGGGGTTTTTTTCTTCCACAGACACTGCATATGCTGGTTAAATATACGAGCCATTACATGGGGATATGCTCAAGTAAACAGATTAATTTATCCTCTTTTCCTCGAGGGTTTCTGTGCTAACGTTACAAAAATGAGTTTAGCATTTTTAGTGTTGTAATGAATAAATTTAGACAGTGTTAAACAAATAATGTATCATAAAACTGCCTTAGAGGACCAATGGATTATTTGGAAGGAAAATTACTGAAAGACTGAAAAAAAGCTACATTTCCTGAACTTATGAAGTTGGTTTAGGAACAGTAAAATAAACATTGTTCATTTAAAAGATGTACTGTAGGTCCAGAAAAACCGACACACACAAAACAACATCGCAGATGTAAAAACAGTCATAGCTGCACCTTGAATCCTCAACACATAGTTTGGTACCATCATCAGATTAAAGTAAGGGGTGTGGCCTAAAGTCTGAAGCTCGAACTGTATATTGTACTGAGCATAACATGTATCTATGAGTTTTCTCTTTGTTGTTACTATCGTGATTGCGAGTTCGAATCCTGACGATGCCAAAGCCATGCGTGGTCGGAAGTCCAAAAAAGCAAAATTGGTTGTGCTGTCTCGGGGCATAATTTCTCTCTCACCTGCCATTCATAGTCAATCAACACTAGCCAATCATGGGCATCCGTAATCTCATGTATGCAGAAGAAGGTAGACAGCGCTTTCCTCCAAGTATGTTACACAGACTCTGACACCTGTTAGCCCTCACCTCTTTGTTCCACTGCCCCCTGGTGGCACGGGGGCCCTATGCGACTTCATAAACCCCACTTGTATCTAGAAATAAACATGTTTTTTTTTTTCCTTGGATGAAAAAGACAACATATTGAGATGAGCGAAGGAGGAAAATCATGTGGGGTGTTTGGAATCTGAGAGAACAAAGAGAGAGACATGATTAAAGCAGTCTTGGGTGAGCACTTTAGAAGTATGGATAGTGTCAGTTCTCATGCGCGAAGAGCAGATCTTTAGCACACGCACACACACACACGTTGTAGCACTTTGAGAGTCATGGAGATGTACCATCATTAAGATATTTAGAGGACATTCTACAGTGGTGATTAAGAAGAGGAAACATGACAGAGAGAGAGAGAGAGAGAGAGAGAGAGAGAGAGAGTGTGTTTGTGTGTGTGTGTGTGTGTGCATGACTTGCTGTGATGTTAGACAGCAGGGCAGCATGTTCAGAGCTGACCCTTTGACCTGTGCACTTTATTTGGATTTGAGAAATCCACACTCACAGTCAGTGTGTGTCGTTGCACATTATGATACTCACACACAGACACACACACACAGTAAGAAGTACAAACTCTGGATGTCCACTAGGCCTGAATTTACCACCTGGGCTTTCTGGGAATGTCTGGAGCTCCTGCTCCAGACTTGTTACTTCTTATTACTCCATGGACCTAGAACTGTTGGGGGAGGGGCTTGCCATACAGAACATACAGATTGGTCAGTCTCCATCTTCACAGAATGACTAACTTGGTATTCCTCACTCAAGGTAGTTGTGGGTGTCTTTAGTTCTTCAAAGAGCTCCATAATTCAAGTTACACAAAATATGCCAGAATTATATAGTTTTTAAAGGGGTTGTAGAAGTGTAGTTTCAAAAAAGCATTCTGGAATGCTTTAGTTCTTCAAAGAGAGCCACAACTCTAGAATTATTCAAAAGATTTTAGAACTCTTTGGTTTTTCAAAAAGTTCCAGAACTCTAGTTTGACAAAGAATTTCAGAATCCTAGTTCCAAAAAACCCTTGAGAAGCTCCATAACTGTAGCTCTAAAAAGATTTTTTCATTCTTTAAAACATTCTAGAACTCTTGTTTCAGAAAGGTTCTTCAAAGAGTTTCAGAACCCTCAATTCTACAAAAAAGCCGAAGTATTTACTTCTCCACAGAGCTCTATAAATGTAGTTTCACCTAATGAAAGATCTGTAGCTCTATAAAAAGATTGCATAACTTTTCATTCTTTAAAATGTTCTAAAGCGCTTGTTTCAGAAAGAAGTCTTATAGTCTGTAGTTCTTCAAAGAATTCTCTAACTCTAATCCCACCTGAAGATTGCAGAACACTTCTTCAAAGAACCTTATGACTTTAATTTCCAGGAGATTCAAGAATTATTTAGTTCTTCAAATAGTTTCAGAACTCTTGATTTCGAGGTCTGTAACTGTAGTTCCACCTAATAGTACCACCACTCTTTTATTCTTCATGGAGTTCTAGATGTATAGTTCCACAAAAAAAATCATTTAGTTCTTTAGTCTAGTTTTAGTTTAGTCTCTTTAGTTCTTCAAAGAGGTCCAGAACTCTACTTTCACAAAAAATTCCAGAACGCTTTAGTTCACCAAAGAGCTACGTAACTAGTTCCTCAAAAAGATTCCACAATTATATAGTTTTTCAAAGAACTCCATAACTCTAGTTCTTCAAAAGATTCCAGAACTCTAGTTTAATACAAGATTTCAGGACTCTTCAGCTTAGTTTCCTAGTTTCCCAAATCCACAAAAAAAAAGTTTTATGTCTTCAAAGAGCTCCATAACTGTAGTTCCACCAAAAGATTGCAGAACATTTCATTCTTTAAAAAGTTCTTGAACTCTAGTTCCAAATTTTTTTTAAATATATAGTTCTCCAAAGAGTTCCATAACTCCAGTTCCACAAAGATTCCAGAATTATTTAGTTCTTCATAACTCTTATTGTACAAAAGAAAAATTTTTCTTTCTTCACAGAGCTCCATAACTGTAATTCCACCTAAAGATACTACACCTCTTTGAGTTCCAGAATTGTAGTTCACAAAACAAATTCTCCAAAGTCTTTAGTTCTCCAAGGAGGTCCAGAACTCTAGTTCTCCAATATCCATGGAGCCAGAGGACATACCCACTCACACAGACAGACACACACACTCCCTGTCTGTCACCCAAGCTGGCTGTCTCAGGAACATTGTGTGAACCGTAATACATCCAGCACACCAGTTCAGCCTGTAGTGTCATTGTCATTGTACATATCCAAAATACACTCTCACTCACTCACACACTCACACACACACACACACACACACACAAACTTTCTCTGCATCCTGATCTAAATTTCACTGTCTGTCTTGCCCTGCAGTCACATTAGGAACAGCCAGTGCAACTTGGCCCATTTTTGGTGTTATCCATCTTTCTATTTTACACACACACACACACACACACACACACTTCAGAATCAGTCTCCAGTGTCACTAGGTGCCCATCAGCATTTTTTTTCTCCAAGTGCACGTGAAAGGAATAGGAAGCTCTGACAGTGGCTTCAGTGTTATCTTTTCTTTACATATCTACTATGGAATGAATCCATCAGCACTTTTTTCCTGTCATTTTTTGTAGTGTAGTACTCACCAGTTTGAAGTGGTGCATCATTATAACAAAATGGATGTACTGAATATTCAAAACTCTAAAACCCAGGAATGTCCTAAACAAATTTCAATGCCAGTTGTCACCAACCCTGTTCCTGGAGATCTACCTTCCTGAAGACTTTAGCTCCAACCATAATTGTGCCCAGCTGACCATCTAATCATTGTCTTAAATGGTAAATGGTCTGCACTTCTATTGTGCTTTTTTAACCTTAGCAGTTCTACAAAGCATTTTGCACTGTTTCTCATTCACCCATTCATAGCAATGGTGGCAGAGCTGCTATGCAATGTGTGAGCTTGCCATTTGGAGCAACTTTAGTATCTTTCCCAATGACGCTTCGACACTGCATATGGACCAGGAATTGAACCTCCAACTCTACGATTAATGAACAACCTGCTGTACCGCCTGAGCCACAGCCGCTAAAACTTAAAAAGTTCTTGATCAACTAAAACAGGTGTGTTAGATGTTGGCTGGAGATGAAACCTGCAGGAAGGTAGCTCTCCAGGAACAGGGTTGGTGACCACTGCTTTCCATGAATTTTTCCATGGTACTTACCTTTCTAGTCTTAACTCAATAAGCAATAAGATGAAATAAAAACCTTTCAGGACCTTCCATTTTACAATATATGAAACATAATGTGCACATAACCCAGACAAGTATAAGCAAAATAACTTGAGTGAAAGGCTGAACCATTATCACCTGTCAAAAAAAGCAGCATGTAAGGATATAGCAGTATGAATGCACAATGGGTACAGCTCAATATAGTGCTTTATAGGTGCTATAAAGTGCCAGTGTGTGTATATATCGTTATCCCTTAGGGCCTTGTGCCAGAGTTTTATTCTTGTCCTAAGCCTCATTCTTTTAAGGCTTTAGAAAGTTCAGTTTTGAAATAAACTCTTCTAAAGCAGTCATATTTCTAGTAGACAGTGAAGATGATGGGGTTATGAGGTGAGCAGGATGTGGAAATGATATATGCTGTAGTTTGTAATCGTCAACCTCCCATCATGATCACTGGCTGGCAGGGTGTACTCATTCACAACTTTGCAATCTAATACATCAGGCAGTTCTCAAAATAAACTCTGCAGTTTATCAGCTGGCCGTCAGATGAAAAAGGTGGGAAATTATTGTATTTCTTGTCTTACTGGTTAGCCTGCATGCTATGCTTTATTCCACTGGTCAGGGACCTGCATTCCTACAAAGTTTTGTTCCAACCCTATTCATGTACACCTTCTCCAAGTAAAAGTTCTTGTTACCATAGAGACCTGATGCATTTTGGAGGTTTTGTTGTATTGGCGAATTGGGATGGAGTCAAAACAGGGACAGTAGACAGCTTTAAGGCTTCCCAACTACTAAAGGGGTCAGCAATCCCTCTTTTGGCTCAATCCCAATTTGACAAAGTTTCAAAACCCCATTTCTGCAGACCTACTTACAAAGTTTGTTCCAAACATATTCAAAGACACCTGCTCCAAGTAATCAAAGGGCTTTTAAGCAGATAGGCCAGGTAGGTTTGGGATTTTGAAGCTTTGCTGATTTGGGCTGGGACCAAAAGAGGCACAATTGGCAGCATTAAGATTTCCACCCTACTAGATTAGTTAATAATGCTTCTTTTGGCTCCATCCCAAGATTACAAAGCTTCAACCCATTCCTGAAGACTTGCCAACTTACAAAGTTTTTTCTAACCCTATATACCTACATCTGTTGGGATGGAGCCAAAAGGGGGATTGTTAAGCACTCTGGAATAATTTGGAAGTTTTAAAGCTGTTAACTGTGTCTTTAGCAATTGTCATTATCTGGAGAGTTTTATAGAAGTGCTTTCCGGTCTCTGTGGAACATATATACTAACCCAAGCACAAATAAGTCAGGGTCTAAGAATATCATCAGTCTAAAACTCTGTTAGAGAGCACATTACCTTTAACTCAGTTGGTTAGTAAAGAGGTTGGTTTTCAGTCTTAGTGTGATAACATCCGTTTGGGGAGCCAAGGGAATTGTAAATGGACTGCACTTATATAGCACCTTTTAACCTTAGTGGTTCTACAAAGCGCTTTACATTGTTTCTTATTCACACACACACACACCAAGGCACTAGGGAGCCTGCCATCAGGAGCAACTTGGGGTTGTCTTGCCCAAGGACACTTCGGCATGTGGGCCGAATCAAACTGCCAGCCTTACGATTAGTGGACAACCCACTCCACCACCTGAGCCACAGCCACCCTGGAGAAGTTCTTTCCACCACATTGGTGCCAGTACAGAGAAGTCTTGGTGCATGTATACTGTGTCTCTTGAGGCTTAACAGAGTCATGATGGTGGTTCAAGAGCAGGTTTTTTGTCAGGTAGTTGGGGGCTGCTCCATTTTTTGCAAGCATTGGTGTTTTAAATCTGATGCAAGCAAGCTACATGGAGCCAATGACAGTTAAGTCATGTTGAGAGACTATACAGAGTAGGACAGAATACCCATGAAGCAACATATTGAGGGATCTTATTACACTGCCATGCTCTTTTACAAGATTGAGTGAACTATTATGCCTATTATTAAGGTATTAACTGGGAATTGGAATTTCTAAACAGGATTAGAATCATTGAATAATGTGGCATAAGAAGGAAATCCTGTGGAATAAAAGTGCTAAACCATGAAATTATTGCTCAGCTTCCATAGATAACATTCATACTACATGTAAGATCCAAATGACAGATCATTCAGTCCATTGAGTAATTAATTGGGTTTCGAATAGAGATGAGATGGATGGGATATATATGTATATGTGTATGTATATATATATATATATATATATATGTATATATATATATATATATATATATATATATATATATATATAATGTGTGTGTGTGTGTATATATATATATATATTTCCTCTGAGAAAATGGGCTGTTCCATAAAATGACTTGATCAAGAATGAATTAGTCTGCCAATCCTCAAGGTGTTAGGGTGGTTGGATATATTTTTTAAGACATATGTGCAATGGATAATGTGGAAAGAGAGTGAAATCTTTATTTGAAATTATATATTTACTGTTTTTTAGTGTGAATATACAGTTAGAATTATGAGCAGGTCATCAACATATTAAGTATTTTTTTTTTGGATAGGGACTTTTTCATTGTGTGGTTTATTGATCAAGGTCTCACAAATGTTATGCAATAGCAAAAGTCAAATTGATTTTGTTTGAAATGCACTAGAAATAATATATTGCTTGTGTTAACAAAGACTAGAATGATCGATACATACATGCTAACAATACATACCCGATTTTATACAAGAACACACTGGCAGTTTATACGACCCATCTACACACAAATACACACACCAAAACATGCCCTGATGACCATAAACATCTTTTAATGACCCGGTTCCTGCCCCGGCTGCTTGACACGGGCCTGGTGAATACATTACTGTCCTCGGCTCCCCTCTGATTCCATTATGCAGCTGTCTCCATTTTTCTAACCTCATTTAGCCTTGGGCGATTTCATTAAGTCTCAGAACAATGCTGTGCCATGCCGCAGATCTTATGGAATGGAATGGATTTGTTTTAAACAGGAAAAAGGTCCACCTGAGGTAACCTGATATTTCAATTCGAGTGAACAGAGCCACCATCTGTCAGTATGTTTGAGTGCTACTGTTGTTAAACTTAATTTTACATTGTATATATGCAACTTAAACCTTGTTTAATAAAAGATCAAACTTCATTATTTTAGATTAAAGGAACAATTTGATCGATTTGCATGCTAATATTGCCAATCATGAGCAGACTCTGAGCACAGCAAAAGCATTATGCAAATGATAATGCTAATTGGGTGCAACTAAGTTTTACTGCTTATTAACCTTTTTGGTTAAAGGTTACTCCATCGCATCCTGAATTACTCTGTCTCCTGTGAAGACAATGTGTCCAGTGTTCCCTGGTTTTCTGTGTTACCGCCATAATCATGCTTTTACATTATTGTTGGATCCTTCTGCAAATTTCTGCCACTTTTTGTTTTTAATTAATCCACCCCAATTTAAAAATGTCAGATGCTTTTAACCAGTTGTTTACACAGGAGCAAATTAGCAGCAAGTTTCTACTTCATGCTAATTGTATGCCATATGTGATACACATGATGGACTTGATATTAGGAATCAGAGTTGAGACATGTTAACAAAGTTCATAGCAACAAAGGGATGTGGTTTTGTTATAGGACAACGGTGGTGCTTAGCATAAATTAAATTAACCCAGTCAATATGGCCCAAATAGGAACATGCATAATTTGCACAAAGCAACCAAGCATGTGAACCAAGCATTCACTTCTGTTCAAGTGTAGAGGTGCTAACATCTACAGTTTAGCTAGAACATTTCTGATTTTCACCCCTTGCTACAGTGATGCAGGAGAATAGGGCTGTAGACAAGACCTCCATTGTCAAGTCCAAGACCAGGACTAGCCAAGATCAAGTCAAGAACTAGTCTTAAGGCAGTCAAGGTCAAGTCAAGATCAAGTCCAAAAGAAAGCAAGACAGTCAAGATTGATCATCAAATCCTTTCCAAAGCAAAGCACTTCAACTACTTGGCTTAATTCATGCACTGTGCCAACAGATATAAGTCCAAGTACAAATGCCAATACATCCAAGACAAGTACAAGTCAAGTACAGAAAATGTCTCAAGACATTCCAAGACCAGACATGAGTCCTACAGCCCTACAGTTTTCTGAACTTCCAGCTAAAGTAGCAGTCTCAGACCAAACAGGTCAGTGGTCACTAACTCTCTTCCTTGAGATCTACATTCCTACAGGTTTCATCTCCAACTAACATCTAACACATCTGTTTTAGTTGATCAAGAACTTCTTAAGGCAGTGATTAGATGGTCACGTCGGCACGAATATTGTTGAAGCTAAAGTCTTCAGCAAGGTAGATCTCCAGGAACAGGGTTGGTGACCATTGCTCTAGGTGAACTTTTACCTGAACTCTCAAGTCTCAGTCTTGTAAGCCAAGAGAAAACAAGAAAGTGGGACTGTGGCTCCTGAAGCCACATTTAAATGGTATGATATTGCTGTTGCAGACAACAATCACATTTCATAAAAGAATTATTTTGTTGTGATTTGACAATGCATAATAATATACTCATCAGCGGCTGGATTTAGTGCCACTGTGGCCAAAGCCACTGATGCCAATGTTTTTGCAGTGTGAGACGTTTTTGATTAAAAGCTTGGAGTTTGAGGGTTGCTATAATGCACGTATGTATAGTATATATAAAATGGAAAGTCAGTGGTTAGCTCAGCAGTTAAAGATCTGTCCCAGTGACTGGAAAGCTGATGCTTAAATCTCACTACTTCCAGTAAAAACAGGTAGGCATGAGCAAGATCTGTAACCATCTACTGGTCATCTTTACACTCGCATTGAATTCTGGATTATTGATTCAATAGTTGTTTGTAGTTGGATGCAAATCAAGTCTGCTTTATTACCTTTGGTGAAGGACAGAGTGTTTAATCATAGCAGACATTAATGCATTAATAACTTATTCATGCATTGTTTAAGGGCAAACAATGAACCCTGGATAAAATCAGCTCAGGCATCATGATTAATTAAATGCGCTGTGGCTTTGAAAAGCCTTTATATGGTGAAATTTTGACATTTTCTACTATATAAAGATCTCCTCTGCATGCATCTCAACCAGATATAAAGTTCTAGCATTGTAAAGTTTTGTAACCTACAAAGATGAAAAGGGTGAAAAGCACATTTCAAGACTCCACTTCCACTGATATACACTAATGCACTGATTTTCTAAAAGCAAATACTGTTATTTGATTGAAATATGTGTTAAATAAAATAGCAAAATAGTAAATAGAAATGACGTGATATGTTAATGTTTTGTAAAGTTCAGGTGTCATAGTAAAACTCAAATTTCATCAAAACCTAAAAAAACATTTTAAAAAAAAGTTTTTTTTATATAATTTTTGGCTGAATTTAGCCCGTTCCCTTTCAAAGGGAACTTCGATGTTGTGTTTAGCATAACACTATGGGAAGCGCCTCTCGCGCGTGACCAGTATCTGAAGCGTGTTTAAAATCATGCCTATTTATAGGCCTGCCATGATCAGATGATGTGGCAATTAATCACGTTGCGTGATATAAATCTGGCACCTGTGAACCACGCCATCAGCCTTTATTATCTTCAGCGAAAGACTGCATGTCAGTTGTTTGTGTAAAGAAACAAAAAGACACTTAATTTCCTTGCTATCTTTTCTCAAAATCTCAGAACTTTTCTATCCCTTTAAAAAAAAAAAGAGGAGAAAAAAAGGAATGAGCGAGAGAGAAAAATATGAGTGAGAGAATTCAGGAAGTGTGTTACGGCTTGCTCTCTTCTCATCACGGGGAATAGTGCACACTGTCTGGGTGAAGTGTCTAGGTGTAGCATGCGATGGCAGCTCGAGAGGCTGTGCATGGTAATGCCTACATTAAGCAGCTTGGCTCTCAACTCGCGCTCTTCTCAGAAGCCGAAGCGAGTTGGGTTTCAGAGCCTTGCGGATCTGGGCCGGCCGCTGCCGAGGCAGCTAGCTGTCTCAGGTTCAGGGGATCTCTTATGGATCCAGAAGAGGAGCCAGAGACGAGCGCTGCTCTATCTCTTGCTCTGTCTTCCAGATTCAGCTCCCCTCCAGATTTTGGAGCTCGCGTCGTGACTCCTCCTTCCGTTATGGAAAGCCAAAAAGGGGAAAAAAAAAAAAAAACACACACACACAAATAGTATTAATTCCTCTCTGACTCCAAGGAGCCAGAAGGATGTGCTAAAAACTGAGAGCAGCATATAAAGAGCTGCTTGAAGTGATTACTAAGGCTGGATGAGCCTTTTTCTCACCAGTGAAAGTAAATCCCTCACACTGCTGAAACTCCCCTTTCTTCCAGAAGTGCATGACAAATTATCAAGCTTCTGGGGGAAAACCATGCATAAGCCGTATTTATAACCCCACGATGTTGGGTTATTCGGCCATTGTGGGGAATGAACGGCATAACTATTTAGCTATGCTGAAGGTGGAGGAGGCACTTGCGAGCTACCTCTCTCCATCGACGGCAAGTAATTAGGCGGGCCGGCTTTGCCATCCAAGCCACTGTGTAAGGCCACTGTGGCATTGGTGGACAAGGCCTATGCGGTAGTAGTCTTGCTTGTGGGTCACTGCAGACAATGACAGTGTTGCAGGACTACCAAGCAGACCTACTGAGTGAGCTCGACATATGGCGGCATTCAGCCAGTTCCTTCCCTGTTGTGTCAAGTTCACCCAACATGAGGTTGTTAGGGCTACTGTAGGGCATCCCCTAGCCAAGGCGGTCCCAAGTTTTCAGTGTTCTCTGGTCAGCGAGCTGTCACAGGGCAACGGAAATCTGATGCTTTCCCTCCAATAGAATGTGGAATAGTTAACATCACTAAAAGACCATCTGGCAGCGTGGAAACTATTGCCAAATGTGTCTCCATGGGTTCTGTCTACCGTAGAAAAGGGTTACCGGGTCCAGTTTATAGCTCGACACCCCCGGTTCAGACGTGTGCTCACCACAGCAGTCAGCACAGACCAGAGCCCGACGTTAGTGCAGGAAGTAAGATCCCTCTTGGACAAAGGGGCCATAGAACATGTACCCCATTCCCTGAGGGAGGAAGGTTTTTACAGTCATTATTTCCTGGTCCGCAAAAAAATAGGAGTATGCGGCCAATTTTAGATCCGCGTCATCTGAACTGTACTCTTCGGACATACAGGTTCAAGATGCTGACACCCAAACTTATCGTTCCACAGATTCAGTTTGAGGACTGATTCTTCTGGAGGACTGTTAATTCTAGCACGATCCAGGAAACTGGCGGTTCAACATTGAGATGTTGTTCTCCCCCACATGAAGAGCTTGGGGCTCAGGTTGAATCTCAGAAAAGTATGCTTTCCCCAGTGCAGTGGACAACTTTTCTAGGGGTTATAAGGATTCTACTACGATGAGGGCATTTCTATCCCCAACATGCGTAGGGTCAATCCTGTCAACACTGAGCAAGATAAAGCTGGATCTTGGGAGACTATTGGCGCTTATGGGCCTATCGGACAGGAGAATGTTCAGTGGTGGCTGAGAAGTTGGGGGTTTCGTCCAAGGATGAAACCTTGGAGAATAATCAGTGTCATGCCGCGATGCCTACGTGCTCTGAGAATTTGAGTGTCCCCAGTTTCTAGCCTTGGGTCATACTCTAGGGGTGTCTCCTTAGCTCCCTAATGGGCTGGAGCATGGTCTTAGACAGCTGTCCAGCTCACGGTCTCTGGTGCGGCCCTCATCTGGAGCAGGGTGGCTCCATCCACAAGTGGTGGAGTCCATATGGCGAGGTTTGGCCAAGCGGGATTGCATGTGTTCACCTCTGAGGAGACAACACACGGCCCGCTGTGGTTCGCCCTCACTCCTCCCGCGCAATTAGTGCTGGACGCCATGGTGCACATGTGGCCGAGGCCACATCTGTACGCTGTTCCCCCCATCGCGCTGCTCCCACAAGTTCTAGCGAGAGTTCGCCAAGACAGTCTATGTCTGCTACTAATAGCACCTTATTGGCCAGCTCGAATATGCTTCTGAGAGATAATATCTCTGCGAGATGGCACTCCTTGGGAGATTCCCATCCACAGGGATCCACTGTAGATCCAGTGAACTGCACAATAGCTACAGTCCTGGAGTTCTTACAAGAACATTTCTCAGCGGGATGGGCTCCTTCTACAATCAGGGTTTATGTGGCCGCCATTTCGGCCAGCCATGCCTCTGTTGATGGAGCCTCTGTGGGGCAGCATCCTCTAACTTCTAGGGTTATGCGTGGTGTCAGGCGGCTGAGGCCCATCTGCAGGTGCCCCATTTGAGCCTTTAGAGTGGATCTACTGTCTCAAGCCGAAGGGCTGATTTATCACCCTCGACCAGAACTATGGAAACTGTGGGTCTGACCTCTGAGGGGCACCAGCTCATAGATTCTGGTCTCACAAATGAGATTGTAGAGACCATGTTAAATGCTAGAGCACCATCCACAAGGAAATTGTATGCACTCAAGTGGCAGCTTTTTGTCTTGTGGTTTGAGGAACGTCAGCTAGACCCAGTGAACTGCGCAACAGCTACAGTCCTGGAGTTCTTACAAGAAGGTTTCTCAGTGGGGTGGGCTCCTTCTACAATCAGGGTTTATGTGGCCACCATTTCAGCCAGCCATGCCCCTGTTGATGGAGCCTCTGTGGGGCAACATCCTCTAACTTCGAGGTTCATGCATGGTGTCAGGCGGCTGAGGCCCATCTGCAGGCCGCGCATACCTTCCTGGACCTTTCTGTGGTCCTGGAAGGTCTGTCAGGGACCCCATTTGAGCCTTTAGGGTCAGCCTCTGAGAAGCTTCTGACTCTAAAGGTAGCTCTTCTGCTGGCCCTGACATCTCTCAAGCAAGTAGGAGACCTACAAGCTCTCTCTGTTGCCCCTTCCTGCCTTGACTTTGCCCCTGGATTAGCCAAGGCCTTCCTGTATTTTATGCCGGATTATATTCCTAAAGTGCCTACATCAGCTGCCCACCCTGTGGTGTGGCAGGCTTTCTGCCCTCCTCCATTCCCCACACCAGAACAAGAGAGAATGCACCTGTTGTGTCCAGTAAGGACTCTCTGTACTTACGTCCACCGCTCCGACCAGTGGTGTAAGTTGGAGCAGCCGTTGGTCTGCTTTGGTGGTGACAGTAGAGGTGATACTGTGTCAAAGCAGCGCATCTGTAATTGGATAGGGGAAGCAATCTCGATTGCTTATGAGGCGCGTGGTCTTGCTACGCCTCTGGGCATAAGGGCTCATTCCACTAGGGCGGTCGCCTCCGTGAAGGCTTTGTCCAAAGGGGTATCCTTACAGGATGTGTGTGCTGCTGCAGGGTGGTCTACGCCACACACATTCATTCATCATTACAGCCTGGATGTTCATTCCACCCCGGGCTCGAGTGTCTTGCAGTGACCCTCGGGCTTGGGTCTTTTTGAACAGGCCGTACCCTCGGTATGACGGAGTGGGTATTCTTGTTCCCATAGTGTTATGCTAAACGCAACGTCGAAGTTCCCTTTGAAAGGGAACGTCTGTGTTACGCATGTAACCTTGTTCCCTGAGAAGAGAACGAGTCATTGCGTAGCTTTGTCATACCAGGGCAGGCCTGCGAATTGCGTCTTCGCTTCAGATAATAGAGGCTGATGGCACGGTTCACAGGTGCCATATTTATATCACGCAACACACTTAATTGCCACGTCACCTGATCATGGCAGGCCTATAAATAGGCATGATTTTACACAAGCTTCAGATACCGGTCATGCGCGAAAGGCGCTTCCCATAGTGTTATGCTAAACGCAACGTCTCGTTCCCTTCTCAGGGAACAGGGTTACATGCGTAACCCAGACGTTTCATGCAATTAAATTGCATTAACCAATAACTATCCACCTCCTTGTCAAAACGTAACCAAAATGGTGTCACAGAAAATCGCAAATCGTAAAACAAATTGTTGGCGGACTCACCTTCAGCTGATTTAGTACTGTTGTACTGTTGTTTGTGGCTGGCAAACAATTATCCAAAACTCACTGGACAGCTTCAAATATGGTAGTTTCAATGGTAAAATATAAATGAAGCATGCTAAATAGCAGAAAAAAAATCTTGCTCACAAGATTTAGATAATCATTTCACTTGAGATAATCATTTCCGACTCACTCTGATTGATGACGTAAGCAGAACATAGTCATTTAATCTTTAATCACAGGTCTATCATTGAAAATTGGTCTAATCCAAGTTGTTTTTTTGTTTTTTTTTACCCTTTCTGCTGAAGTTCCCATCACACAGTGCAATGCTGCCAAGGAGGAAAGACAAACTTGTAATAGTATTGTCTTCTTTCTCCCTGTCCATCTCTCTCTCTCTCTCTCTTGTCTTTTTTTTCTCTCCCCCTGGCAGTCGGGAGTGCCAGCAGGCACGGATAATTGAAACACTTGTCCGTTTTTGGAGGAGGATCATGGTTGGTGGAGCTTGACATATGGTTTTCTTCTTTGATGTGCATTAGTGGTCTTCCTCCAAGGAACAACAAGAGCTTTTTCACAGAGCAGCCATCAGCCTTGCCTCTCCACCACGTCCTCCTTCTTTTCTTCACATGCATGAGCAGTGATGGTGCGAAACAGACACTGCATTTAAATGCAATACAACACCATACACCTGGAGACTTGTCAAGGGAGAATATCTGGAAACATATTTAAAACTTATCTTGCACGTTTTGCTGATTGATGAGCCATTATTGAGGATGTTCTGTTGTTTCAAGACCCTTAAATGGTCATGTTTGTTTAAAACTCTTCAAATGCTGTTGAATTCCATTTAATTTGTGTGGTTAATTTAACAATACACATTGTCACAAAGCAGCTTTACATGAATACAGATGTAGTGTAAGGCACATAATTAAGTGACCGAGGCACGTAAAAACTCCATGAGATGACATGAGAAAGAAACCCTAAGAAAAACCAGGCATCAGACAGTGGGAATATAAATCATTACTCTTCCACAACTGTATTAGCATAAAGCCAAACAGTACTAAGTGTGTTGAAAGGATGCTTACCATGAGTTCATCATTTTTATGATTACAGCAGCCGTTCTGAAGTATGACTCTACAATATCCAGGTGAGATTTTCCACTGAAGCAATTGTAAGACTTGGTTATAAACTGGTTTTGGGAAGTGCCAATATTTAAGGTACTTAAATATACACATGTGGCCATCCATAGCAGTAGAAAGTGAGTCACAAGAGCAGAAAGCCCCAAGCAGGAAAAGAGTATCAGGATGAATCAGGCAGGTCCGGAGGGTGAGACGAGCCACAGCAGTAGAAAGCATCAGGAGTACATGTACAGCTTGACATATATATAGAGAGAGAACAGATTATTAAGTATGTTAGTTGAGCTAAAAATTCAACTCCCTATACCCTGAAAGGTTTATGAAACATATGGAGTTTATGAAGATATTTTCTCAGTTTCTCAATTCCTGATATTTACACCTAGATGTGTTAAACAACATAAAACATAGAACCTTTTGTATCACACCACCCAATTTTATCTGAGCAAAGTATAAGAACAGATCAGTCTTGAAGTAAATTAAAGTAAATAACACTTAACATTTGGTTGCATATCCCTTGCTTGCAATAACTGCATCAAGCCTGCGACTCACTGACACCACCAAACTGTTGGTTTCTTTATTGTTGCTTTTCCAGGATTTTACCACAGCCTCTTTTAAGTTGTTGTATGTTTCCGGGGGTGTTCTCCCTTCAGTCTCCTCTTCAGGAGGTGAAATGCTGCTCAACTGGGTTAAGGTCTTGTGATTGACTCGGCCAGTCTAAAACCTTCCACTTTTTCCTCTCTGATGAAGTTGACAGTGTGTTTTGGATCACAGTCTTGCTGTATGATGAAGTTCTACCCGATTAATTCGGATGCATTTCTTTGTAAATTGTCAGACAAAATGTTCCTGTAAACTTCTGAATTCATTCGGCTTCTACGTCATGAGTTGTATCATCAACAGCTTAGTGAGCCTGTTCCAGAAGCAGCCGTGCAAGCTCAAGCCATGACACTACCTCCGCCATGTTTCACAGATGATGTATGTTTTGGATCATGAGCAGATCCTTTATTTCTCCACACTCTGGCCTTTCCATCACTTTGATAAAGGTTAATCTTGGCTCCAGAACTTTTGTGGCTCATCTCTGTATTTCTTTGTGAATTCCAATCTGGCTTTCTGATTCCTACTGATGATGAGTGGTTTGCATATTGTGGTGTGGCCTCTTGTGGTATACCTTCACCCTGCCCTGTGGAGGTTGTTGGTGATATCACTGACTGTTGTTGTTGTTGTTGTTGGGTTTTTCTTCACAGCTCTCAAAAAGTTTGTCACCAGCTGATTTAATTGGCCGACCCATTCAGCGTCTGCTGCTCTGTACACCAGTGCTTTGTTTCTTTTTCAGGACATTTCATGTTGTTGTATTGGCTGTACCCAATGTTTGTACAATGCCTCTAATTGAATTTCCCTCTTTTCTCAACTTCATTTGGCTTGCTTTTTTCCCCATAGACAGCACATTTCCCCATTTTCCCCGTTTTCCCTCTGACCTTCATGCTGGCTTATCCTTTTAAACAACAAATGCAGTCTTCACAGGTAAAACTGAAGGCTAAAACCAAAAATAGATTTTCAGAGCTATTTATTGTTTAAACAATTGATCTAACAGGATGCTCATGGGTAACAAATTGAGTGCTCACCTACAAATTGAGTGGTCTGATGCAAAATGTGCTATGTTCTGTCGTTTAACACGTCTACATATAAATACCAGGAAATCAATCTTTTGATCTCAAACCCAAATGTCTTCAGTATACAGCAAAAAAAGAAAAAACTGAATTGAATTGGCCTATATATGTGACTCATATATAACCATAGAGAGTTTGAGATCTTAGTTTTCTCTTCAAGCGACCCTTGCAGATGTCCTCTTCACAATACATATCATGAGGCTTTCAGGCTTTATTGGTGCTGGCTGAACTTGATATCAATATATTACTGACTTCTTAAGAGTGATTGATGACATAAGTCTGTGCCTGAACAATTGCTAGTATGACAAAAAAATCAATTTACGGCACTTCTACACGTCACCAACATGCCATGCAGCTGATAATTCAGAATGTATTAGCAAGAAAACAGAATCATGTATGCGCTCATCATGATTAGCCTTCATTATGATTTGAGTCATTGATGTTTTGTAATAATTTCTGTTCAAACTTGGATGAAAAGACCACTCTTTCCATGGATATTCAAATATTTTGAAATAGTAGTGATAGAGAAGTGTCCATAAATATGATGCAGTATTGCATCGATGTGAGTGGTTAGTAGCCTGGTTACAGCCAGAGTGTGTGTGTGTGTCTGTGTGTGAGGCAATGGGAGTGCATATTTGTAGATATGGAGAGGCGTTGGCATGTTTGTGTGTTGTTTGTCCAGAAAACTTGTCTCTTAACAGTTTTACATTACTGACGTGGGAGGCTGAATAACCTTGCAGCAGATTTGTTCTGATGCTGACTCTGAGGTTGGGCATTCAATAGCTTGAACAATAAGTGTGGTGCTTATGCTCAGATATGTTCAGAAATTTCTGCAGTGGAAATAATTCATACATTCAATACATTATAATGATCAGTGATGGGGACTTTCTTTGGATTTTACCAGAATTGACTCCACATTGTGTTGTGATTGATTCCAATCCACTACTTCTGTGTCTCAGGAGAGCTAAAAGTCTGGGGAAATGAGTGCTAACATATGGTTCCCCCAAGCATATGAAGATAGCACATATTTCAAAGTGAACACTCATCAAACAATATAGAGCAGCTGAACTCACTGGGAGGGAAGCACTAAAGTCCATATGCAGAGTCTGTGATTTAAATTCAAAAGTTATGTTAATTTTTACAAAGCAGAAATGTCCTCATATTCAGAGTCAGGTACATACGTAGCTAGAAGAAGCTGCCCAAGCACTTCCCTTTAGTCCTAGTCATAATTATCATACAAATCACTGCAAAGTTTGTTTAGTTTTACATTATGGCTTCCACACTCATTATTCAGCTGCTTGCAAAATAGCACTTCAGCCAGCACATCCTATTATTTTTATTTTGCATGCCAATTTTACTCCTGCGCACAACTTAATAAAATCATGAGGCACTAAATTGAGGTCATGAAATCGTACTGTTTGCAGTGGATGCAGGCTATTACATCACACTTTTAATTTATTTTGATTATCAGATTAATAAAAGAATGACAATACTTTTGGTTAATTGGATGTGCTCTCCTGTAAAGAAAGCGTTGCAATAGTCTGAAGGACAAGCTTTAACCATTTTACCACTTGCAATACCATGAGTTAAACTCCAAGTATGCAACTGCTCTCAAGGCAGAGATGTGGAAAGTGTATTGTTTATTAAAGCACTCTAGGGACGGGGTTTGTTTCTGTAGTAATGTACTTATGGCAAGCTTGGTGTACTGTAAATAATTGAAAGTGGTAATGGAGGCTCGTTCGAGTGCAGCGCGTCTTCAGGCCCTGCGCACTGAGTAAATAAAAACAGGTACGTAACGAAGTTCTTTTTAACTACGGCACAAACAACAGAAGGTAGATTTTTTTTTTTACATGAAGATTTTGTTTATCTCCAGAGTGTGAAACCGAGAAGGTTGGAGGCATTTAGTGCGTTCTCCTGGGAACTGCTATATTTTAGCACAAAGTGAATTTCAGCAGGAAACAGGATTTTTGTGGATGTGTTTGGCTTGTGAACATGTAAGTTTAAAGAAATTAAATCATTTTTTTTTAAAAAGTGACCTTTTTCTCTTAATCTAGAATGGAAGAAATATGTCTTAGCAAGTGAAAGTATCTTGAATAGACAGTATTCTGACAGATTATTTATTATATATTATTAATAGTATATGTTAGCATAGTACATATTATATGCTATATATATAATTTTTTTAACAAGCATGAATCGATTAACATGCTACATTAAAGAGGATAATAATCGCAAACTCGTTGACTACAGTCTGTATTATGCACTTAACTAGCTAATTACCTTGCCATGCATTGTTATATTATCGCTTTTTTTCAGTTCCTGAGCAACAAAAACATGGGACTGGGTAGCTAGCTTTCACTTGCTAACTAACAAATATATCCTTTGTCCACCTATAGCTTTCCAGCTGACAGGAAGTAAAATGTAATGTGTCTCTGAAGCTTCTAAATTTTATTATAGCAAGTTCCTCTTGGCCACACTGTTTGAAAGTTTTTCTGTATCATTATTTTAGCATTAACGTAAGTTAGCATCAGTTAAGCTATCTAGTGCTAATCTGACCCTGAGGTACTGCGAGATCAACTCGTGTTGGCACCCTTCCTGTACCCACAACAGCTAAAGAAATGTGTCTGGAGGTCATGTTCATGCTAGCAGCTCTTCTGAGGTCCAAACGAGTCCAATTTCTGTCAGTCAAGGCAGTTAAGTAGAACTTGCCCTCGCCGTGCACTCCACATCAGTTTGCATTTGTTCCGTTACAATAAGCTCAGCGAAGACTCGAGTGGGAGGAAACGATCCTGAGTCAGCAGGAAAGGCGCTGATTGTACCAAGAGGAGGGGAAGAGGTGTTAAATTGAACAGATGTTCCCATATTCCAGCTGTCTTTCCGCCCACTAAATAACATCATTCCAGTTTGTGGAGCCAACAAACATGTAGTAAAGACTCCTACATTACAGTGATGATGTTTCAGAGGAAGTTATAAACCATACTATCGTTAATAATAAATCGACTGGGGTAAAAAAAAAAAAAAACAGAAATGTGAGAATTTTAGTTGAGATTTAGCATCAAGCAAACAGTGTTGATGAATCCGAGGCTTTTATTTTCATGCAACGCTTACCCGAGTTAACTGATGACTGGAGTTATGATTCTGTTATGTTATCCTTCACCGATGTGCTGAGTGGTGGGCAATTTTAAAAGAAACACTGGAAGCAGGAAGCAGCTTGCTAATGGAAGTGAGATTAGCTTAATAGCACCAGGTTTTCTTTCATCAAAAGAGATGCTAAAAAAAATGGCACCGGTAGCCTTTTCCCTGTTAAACCTTTTATCACATTACAGCAAATGGTTGGATGTGTATGGTGAGACTGATTGTAGGTTTGAATTTTGAACGTTTTATTAAATGTATAAATTTGAGTGAGCTAGAGAAGGTAGGAAAGCATTCCATGCATTCCATCAATTATTTTGATTGTGACATACAAGGCACCACTAGCATTTAGAGCCGTATGGGAAAGTTCCTCGTATTGTGTGTCAGATTACGCAGCTGCTGTCCGTAAAGGGGTCATATGTTTTGTTTTGTTTTTTATCTTCCCCGATGTGTAATTATTTTTGCAAAAAAACAAAACAAAACAAAAAAAATACAAAATTTAGTAATTCATGACCTTTTTCCACCCTGTCTCTGATCCTCTGACTGAAACAATCAGTTTTTGTGTTCTTTACCTTTAAGATTTAACCACCCAGTGCTATGATTGGCTAACATCTTTGCCTATGAATTAATTATCAATGCCTCCTGCCATAGCACATAGAGATATGGTGAACAAATACAACCAGACCAAATGTGGGCCAAGTAGTAAGTTTGTGTGGGACAATGTGGGACATATTTCCGGCACCCAAAGGCCTACCATTTTGATGTCTATCTAAATGAATAAGAAGCATGTGCACTCGCACCACTTATTTTCATTTATATTTATGTCTCTTGTATCAAACAATGCAACAAAGAGAAACATTACTGCATAAAAAAATTAAGTGGAAAAAAAAAGGATTTCTTTGGATTGACCTCACGTGTGTCCAGTTTGAGTGAAAACTGACAGCCTTTGATGCAAGTATAGGTCTCTGCGGAACATAAATGGGCGTTTCCCAATCAGTGGGCATCTTTAGACCGGATAGGCATTGTTCAACCATCCAATAAACTATGGTTAGGGTTTGGGTTATTTTAACAAATCGGGTAAAGCGGTTGTAAAACGTCTATCCCGGTTTGAAAACGCCCAACAATTGGAAGACGCCTTTTTTTGTTCTACAGAGACACCATGCTCCTTTGATGACAGGTTTCAATACTTTGTTCACAGCCAACGCCCCCTGGGGACGATTGCTTTGTCAGCGATGCAACTGATGTTTTTCGTCTGTTTCAGTTTATAACTTACTGAAATATCATCATAGAAACATGAGAAAAAATAACTAAAACCTTTAGTGTAACACTTTCCCAGATTACGGGTAGGGAATGAGGAAGCTGGAGACAGGCTTGGAACAACTCAAAAGGCACTATATTCCTTATCTTTCGCTTTTCAGTGGCTTTATTTTATAGACGCACGCACACACACAGCTCTGTGCTGGTTGGCTCTCTCTGTCTTTTGAGGAGCCTGTCCCTCTTGTTTTTATTCTCACCTCGGCTCATTCAAACACAGAACATTCATTGGTATAATTCCCCACAGATTAGCAATCCTTACCATTCACCTTCTCTGGCTCCGCCCTCCATTCACAAACTGCTCTTTATTTCCAATCAAAATGTTGGATATCATCTTAAGTTGCGTTATGTAGTTCAAAGGACTAAAAATGCTGTGCATTACAACACAGAGCGGGACATCTGGTCATGTTATGTGCGGAACTGTTTTCAACGACCGAGCCCCAGTGGGCGGGGCCAGTGGTGCGATGATGTAAAAGTAGGTGTCGATGTCTTTCTGTAGGGGCAGTCATACGCAAATATTTTTGCCCGTGTGAAATCACTTTGTACTGAGGAGGACGTATTAAGCTATGACACTTACAGGACGTTTTAATGTTATAATGACCTTTTATATGTCAAAAGATATGTCAGAAGAAGGAACATTTGACCCCTTTAAACTTGCCTTTAGGACCAGAACCAAATCAAGGATAGAAAATTGACTGAAGAAGGAAATAGTGTTTGTAATACTGTGTAACATAAAAACAAGAGACAATATAAAAATGAAAAAAAAAAAAAAAAGCTAATATGGTGATATATGAGCAAGACACTGAAATAAATCTCACAGGAGTCCAGTATTTCGCTATATATATTGCTGTTTACATAATTATAACAATAATCACTTCAAATTTGTTTAACAGTGCCATAATTATGTACCTAAATGCGGCCCATATCAACAAGTAAGAAGCAGAACGTATGTGTTAAAGGAATCCTCTCTGTCTACATTTTCCACAGAAAAAGAAAAGGAAGGTAGTAGCCCCTAGTTAGCACAGTGTAATTTGCAAAATAGTAATTGAATGCCTCTGGGTTTAGCTGGTTATTAGCTACATTAGCATGAAAATGTGATTTTGGCCACAACACTGAACACCAGATGAATGTGACGATACAGGGCCGAAAGGCAGTCTATTTAATCAGGCTGGATAAGAAGTACTTGTTAAGAGAGAACTCATGCCTCTGGAGTTTTCATCACCTTTTCTTCCTCTGTGTGAAAAATCAAGAGGAAAAAAAGCAAAAAAAAAAACTTCCCAGTTTAGAAAAAATAAAGCACAAAGCATTGTGGCAAATTCGCTACAATGACGGCAACAACGGTAAACAGCCTTTCCATGGCTATTTTATAATCTCAGCCAGAGATGTTAGCACTTGCGGCTAACATAAATGATTATCAAGAGTAACATGTGGACAGATTGCTATGCTAATTTGCCGTCATGTGCTGGCTGCTGCCCGAGGACATGCCTAGATTGGCCTAGTAATGGCACAACTGCTGTTGTTCCAGATCCTGATAATGCTCCAAGATCATTTCTCACACCAGTTCCCCTGTTGTTTTTTCTGTGCCTTTGTATTTTTGTAGCTTTCTTTCCCACTCTTTCTCTCTTTTATTAGTGTGTCTTCAATGTTCTATTCTATTCCGCTTCCTCACATTATGCTAATTTTACATTCCTCCTGCTTTCCATTTTTTTTCAGTGTGTCCATCTTTCTTTCTCCATATGTCCGTCGTCTCTCTGTCGCGGCTTCCTGTGGAGAAATGTGCATTTTAGTGGTTTTAACTCCAAAGAGGAAAGATTTTCGTGTCACTCTGACTAAATGAAAGACATCTCACATGCCTGAGAGCCTGAAAATCTTTTAAGTGCATCAGGAATATGCACTCCACAAGGGTACAGAGGACACTAGGGGTTGGATAGACTAATGCACTAACACACTGCTGTGGGGACGTTGACTAGTCGGGGGGCTGTTTGTAATTTAAGTGCTACTAGATGATCCTAATAAAATCTTTCCTGAATTCTAGAGATTGTGTCTGTAGAACATGTTCTCCATGTCCAACTATATGATGAGGATCATCTAGTGATAAACCTGTTAAAGAAACTATGTTCTATTTACATCATCAATCAGCATAATGCAGAAACACAAACTTTGTACAAAGTGCGGTAATAAGGGTGTGTTTTTCTGTCTGTTAGCATGTTTAAAATAAATAGACACAAAACAGGTCCACACATTTGAGGAACAAACCAATGACATGACAGGGGAGGAGGCAGGAAATCAAAATCAAAACAAAAGCATTTGACAAAACATTTGACAAAATTCACGTCACTAGCGATATCATGGTTGACTATTAAAAATGAATAGCAGCGAAACCCCTAGTGCACACACAGTACTAAAGATGTAAAGGTATAACTATACTTGTGAGGACTTTCTTAACCTGCACTCCACTGATAGGTTGTATAGTCATCAGCAGACCTGTGAGGTTTTTATTCATATTTTACTGTACTCTTGAGGACATTTGTTCCACATGAATAGTCTATTTCACTGCGAATATGCACTCAGAACGTGCAAACTATTTGCTATTAATATGGTAATCTCCCTGCAGAACAAAAGGAGAGGGCTACTGTACTCTTCCAGGAGAGAACATTTGAAACTCAGCAAGCTGCGTGATTAAAACAGCAAGACTCAGAAGACCTGCGGGAAAAAGAAAAAAAAAAAAGAACTCCCAAAAAGAGATTCATGGGTTATTCATAGCGGCATCTGAGTAAAAAAGATCCAGCTTACTCTCAGCTGGACATCCTTCCTTCCTCAACGCTAACACCAGTGTGACTTCCTGATCAGCTGAAGAGTTTTATGAGTGTACTTAGCAAAGAAAATAGCTACCCCACTGAATCAGACCAGCTCTTTAGATTGTCTTGCAATCTTACTGTGACATTTCCTTTAAAATGGCCAATTTATATCCTTATAATCTCAGGCCAGAAAATATATATATATATATTTAAAACACTAGCCTTTTTCCTACTCCTTGCTATATTTATATTTATCTAAAATCATTTTTAGAAGATCATTTTGAGTAGCATTCCTCGTAGATTGGCAAATTGGATCTCGTAATAAATAAAAATAAAATACCAGCGACTTTTCTGCAGGGGAAAAAAAAGCCATGCGGGGGAATGGAAGGTGACAAGTGAGAAATTGCAATTTGTCCAGGATGGTTGCGTGGGAAAAGGAAATGATGGTGGAGGAGAAAAAAAGTGATGCAAAATTTCCACAGTTTTCATATTTGCTACATGGTTTAGCAAAGAGTAAAGAAAAATCAGGCTTTAATTGTTGACACAAACTTTTGAGGACACTACAAATGGTCTAGTTTAACAATAATAATAATTGATGAACCTCAGTGTTATAAGATTTGATTTAGTTTTTAAAAACAAAAAAGCATATAGGGCTGTATTCGGAGTTAAGTTGTATATGTGTGGAGAGATCTGAATACAAAAATTGTGCACATCAGTACATTCAGACCTCAGGCATAACAACAGACTGCAGCGAATTAACTTATCCTTTACATCGTGGTCACTTTCTCTTTTTTTAGAGGAAAGCGTGTAGAATGAACAAAATCATGTGCTGGATCAAGTGCTATTTTATAAGCTGAATAATGAGAGTGGAAGCTATGTTCTTAAATTAAACCAAATTTGCAGTGATTCAAGTTATAACTACAGCTAGAACTATTCATCATGTTCTAGAAAGTTGATTGCTATTCACCGCTTCTACAAGCAGAAGCTTCCCGGTTCAGATTTATCCTGGTATCAGGTATTATATGGTAACAGGTCGAGTGCTGATTGAGTAGCTGGTGTTGGTGCAGTTCACATATTTAACATATTTGTTACAACAAAATAGGAATTCAGGACTTACAATGGATTCCAAGATATCCACACTGGCTGTGTGTCCAGAAAATCCAGGCAGGCTGTCGGTCTCTCTGAAGGCAAAGCTAATATCCACATTTCACCTGTACTGGATTACTTGTCAGACAAATGGGTGCCGACTGCACCCTAATCCAAGAGGGTTCTGTAATATAATATGTAGTACAAAAGCATGAATTGCACCAATCCCTGTCTCTCTTTTGCTCTCTCCGTCCGGCACCTTTGTATAATGGGATTTTCGCTTGGGTAATAGCGTTTCTAATGAAAGCATTGTGCACGTTTTCTATATGTACCTCCCTGATTGAAATGTGGTGTAACAAGGCTGTAGAGTGTGAGAAGAATATATCGAGGAATGAAACGACTGAACCTTTCATATATAGCAGGTGATGGAAGTCTTTTTTTTACTCCTGCTTTTGACTGCCACCAGTAGAGGTCTTCTCCTGAAGAGCTCTGAAGTGTTTCAGGATGTGTGTTTGTGTGCTTGCAGTCTGCCTTGAACACATCACTGTTAGAAAGGAGAGGAAGAAGTGTGTTTTCTGCAGGACAAAAATACAGACCTGACATCAGGCTGGTTTTTCAAGGCTTCTTGCTGTCTGTTGGATCTCTCTCCCTGTCTTTCTCCTACTCTGTCTAAGGAGGAAGTATCCAACTGATCCATATACGGAATCAAGACCAATCAAGAAAATAGGCTGGAAAATGCTTCTTGAGGCCTGTAAAATTCCCTCTCATAAACACAACTACATTTGGCATATACGTTTACATGAGTCACATGACTACTTGCTGGTGCACCACATGAAAAGTTTTGTGCTTGTATTCCAGGCTTCAAAGGGCTCCACACTTCACTATCTACGTAATTTTGTTCAGAAGTACTCACCCAACTTCAGAGGATTCTAAGATCTAAGTGATCCTCAGTGGTAAAAAAAAAAAAAAATATATATATATATATATATAATATAGCTTAGAGTCTGAAAGGCCTTTCTGTCTCCATTCTTTCTGTGTAGATCTAAAGATCTACAACAAGATCTAGACTCAAAGGTTGTTTGAATAGTAAATTGTTCAAGCTTGAGATGAAGTTTGCAACAGTTTGGCCACATGTGCTAAGATACCATACATACCATACTCCTCTGGAGTGCGGAGATCTGCATAAAAAAATGATGTGGACCAAATAAGTTGAAAGGAATAGAGAGATCAGGGACCTGATCATAAAGAAGGAATTTATGGCCAGGAATGTCGGCCTTCTTCACCAAACAAGGAGGGGAATTGATCTGAAATCGAGCGCCACCTTTAGCAAAATGCCGTTTCTGAGGTTTCCCTCACTCAAATATTAGCTAAGGACCAGAAGTCTGCATGGTGTTGCAGAGGGTTGTGTTGCCACCTTGCAGCTCTTGGGTCCCTTGTGTGATCCTGAACGCAGGGTGCTGTATGTAGACGTTTCACATTTTTCCATGTGTCCACATTGGTATCCCTTGGGTTTCCAGAGGGTATTCCCTCTGTTTTTTTCCCCCTATCTCCCCAAAAGAGGCCTTCCAATCAGGAAGATAGGACCATGTAGAGCAATGGGTACATATGCCACTGACATGTAGCCTTGACCCACAATTGCCCCATGGGTGCCAAAAGGCTGACCTTCTGTACTTCCTTTTCTGCATTAGGATATATGCAGAGAAAAGTCCCACAAAGTAAAGATTCTAAATTTGAGTGGTGAAGCCTATTGAGTTGAGCAGATGTTGTTCCACTTCAGAAGTTAATGGAAACACAATTTACATTTTGTTTTGAAAGCTTCTCCGAAATCCACTTCAAATTGCTGAAACATTTGTATGGGAACATTTCCACAGTGGAATATTTCTTTCTGCCATTATTACCTTAATGCATGCTGATGCACATTTTTAGTTTCTTTCCAAAACCTTCTTAAGGCATCCAATGGAGAATACTGCAATTTTTCATAACTACAGTATTCCATCTCAGAGTCTTTAGTTTGTCCCTCTGGGGGAAACCTTAAAAGTTCTATGTAGAGGCCTGCAAGCGAGAGTTTCTCTTTTAGAGATGGTTTGAAATAGAACTCTTTAACAATTTATAGAACATTCAAGAAACCACTTAAGCAATAATGTATGAAGATTTTACTTTGATTTTGCTATTTTTGGTATAATTTTGGTTCTATATGCCACTGTTTGTGTGTTTATCTTGGGTTTTATAAACTCGCTTTATAATAGTTCTGATAGGTTAAGCCTAATTAATGGAAAGGCCCAACCATTAGACAGCCAATGATTGGATATCAATAGTTATTGCTGTAAGCTGGACATATTTGATTTTGACTGTGGTTTAGAAATCTCTGAAACATTTATATTTACATTTACGTCACTTGGCTGACCAAATTGTCTATCAATTAAGAGAAGATATACAGTATCTCACAAAAGTGAGTACACCCCTCACATTTTTGTAAATATTTGATTATATCTTTTAATGTGACAACACTGAAGAAATGACACTTTGGTACAATGTAAAGTAGTGAGTGTACAGCTTGTATAACAGTGTAAACTTGCTGTCCCCCAATTCACACCTGAGACCTTGTAACACTAGCAAGTCACATGACACCGGGGAGAGAAAATAGCTAATTGGGCCCAATTTTGACATTTTCACTTAGGGGTGTACTCACTTTTGTTGGCTGTGTGTTGAGTTATTTTGAAGGGACAGCAAATTTACGCTGTTACACAAGCTGTACACTCACTACTTTACATTGTAGCAAAGTGTCATTTCTTCAGTGTTGGCACATGAAAAGATATTATCAAATATTTACAAAAATCTGAGGGGTGTACTCACTTTTGTGAGATACTGTAACTGAGGGCATTGCCACTGCACAAGGTTCTTGCCCCTGCCCCTGGTCGACCCCCCCTAATAATAGGGGTTTTAAGCATCAAGGTATCTCCACTAGATTTTGGAGCGTAACTGTGGGGATTTGTCTATTCAGCCACAATAACATTAGCAAAGTCAGGCACTGATGTGGGGTGAGGAGGCCTAGGTGTGTAGTCGGTATTCCAGTTCAACCCAAAGGTGTTCCCACCCTGAAAGCATGCCAATTTTGCACTTTTGGCTCCTGGCTACAGATGGAGGTTGCATGGTTGGAATTCAAACCCCCCCATGTCTCAAATCCATGTTTGAAACCTCAGCTTGTCAAGCAATTTCTGGTTTCTGGGTCTATCCCCATTTGAGTAGATATGAACCTTGTCATTTCTGAAAAATTGCCCAGGAGCATTGCTAAGATGGTCACCGAATGGACAGACATTTTTATAGTGGCAGAATGCACAAAATAGATCTTTGTTTGTTTTCTTAAAGTCCCTAATATCTGTTTAGCGCTGTCCCTTGATGGTACCTTTCCTGTAATGAACAAGGTAATGGGGGTCTAATACTTGACTGAGCATGACAACAGATGGGCTACAGTCAGTAATTGGACAATTATAAATCTTTTTAAAAACTTTTACACATGGTTTTCTGAATAACGATTAAGTGTGTTAGAAGTCTGTCTCGCTTGTTCTTGTTAAATCCTCAATCAAAACAAGACTCAAAAGTATATGCAATTCTCTTCCTCACCACCTTTATCTCTCACTGTCAGATGGAAGTGTGTGTGCGTGCGTGTGTGTGTGTGTGTGGCATTAATAATGCAGCGATGATGCGGAACTGACATACACACTGACGCTGGGATAGAAAGAGAATGCCAACACACTGTGCTACGGCATTAAGTAAGCATTACAAGAATATAACATGAGTGACAGCTGCATTTTCATCTTACACTATACCTCATGAACGTCCGCTGTTATTACTGCGAAAGAAAACATTAAAACACTTTAATGCCTGTATTTTTTTTTATGTATTTTTTTTGTCAAAACGTCTACTTCGTGTTAATTGTATTTGAAAATGAATGTATGCAAAGGTCAAGGGCAGCAGCCTGGTTATACCCACCTCATCTTCTGATAGTCATGCAGCGATATCATAGATGGCATACTGTATCATCAGACTTTTAACATGAGTCACAGTCCTCAGAAAGGATTACCGGAAAACTGAACAAATCCGGTAAGAGCCTTTGTAGTGCACTGAAGCCTTTTCAATTATGAATCATCTTTTAAACATCACTGTTGTTGTCATTTTGCAGATAATTAAGCTACTAGTTTATAGGCAGAGCAGATCCACCTGACACCTGATTAAAGACACTAATATGAGCTGAGAACAGACTTGAAATATGACATGACTGTGAAATTGGCTGATAAGGTTTTTTAAAACCTTTTCACAGGCGCTGTTTTTTTTTTTTAATACTTGACATGTTTATTATTTTATTCCTCTCGATTTCCCAATTCTGATTAGTCAGAAAGTGTTGATTCATTTCATGTAACTGCAGTTCTAACAGTAGCGCAGCTGCAAATCTCACCTTGTTCTAATACTTTATCGTTATCATCGGAAAGAGTCTCCAGTGTCAGCGTTTTGTAAAAGAAACGCTGTAAAGCTGTATCTTTACCTGTAACTAAGTTTTTCCGACATCTTCAGTACAGAGGAGTTTACGCTTTACATTGTTTTGGGGGGGGTTCCACTAAACTGACAATCTAAATTGTGTTTTATTAAGTTGTAGTAAGTATTAACACAAACTAAGTTGTTTCACAGAATGTTCCACAACATTAAATGTAGCTATAAACTGATTTAAAAAAAAAAGTATGCAAACATTCATTAATGAATAAACTATTCTTAGTGTTGGCAGACAAGTGGTTTGGTAAAAGTAACTTGGCTTCATCACACCACCTCATCTGTGATTATTTTCCTATAACAGCATGACACACGTTGTTTTATTCCACACAAATAATTTCTTTTTTTACGTGATAATTAAATATATAGCTGCAGCTTGGTACAACATAATCCACGGTCACTATGGCTTCATGCAATAAAGGTGTATTTTTCCCTTTAAGAGCAAATCATTGCACCTGATGCGTGTCAAGAAGCCCTGGAGTCTAGCACAGCTTTCTAGAACATTCTGAAAAAATTCATTTCTTTGGACAGACTTGATGCCCACATTCCCTAGATACTTGCCAACAGCATACAAATGCTTAACATAGCCCTAAATATATATATTTTTAAAAACCAAATGCATCGTCTCTCACTAATGCATGTCAGTGTTCCAGGTAAAGAGAAACGGAGTGCATGAGAGCGAGCAGGAATGAGAACGAGGCAATAAATGAGGGACGCTGTCACTCACATGGCTTCTTCTTCTGTAATTATCTCTCCCTCACACCAGCTCCTGTCACCGTATGGAAGGTGTATAAATACTGTAGTTAAATTCATAGGTAGACGAGGTAGTGAGAGTCCAGGGAGAGTTCAATAGCTGCTAATGTGATTGTGCGTGTAAGCACAAGAGAGCGAGGCAGATAACGATGAGAATGTGTTTGCTTATTATGCAGACGACTCTTAAAGTATCCAAAGCATATGACAATCTTTTATTGAAAAGGTATTTAAAAAATTTTTTTTTACATCTGTGACAGCACTTCCTGTTATATTCGTCTTATACCACAGCATTTTGCCAACGATTACATCTTATCCATAAAGGAACGACTCATCTTAAGTTTTATCCACTTACAGATACATTTGATGGTCCACCAAACATTAGTTCCTGTTCTCAGTCGCATTATAGCAGCTATAAACAGTCGTCACATCCCTCTTGCTCTCTTTTATTCTCTCTCTTGAAGGGAATCATATCATGTTACCGATGAACCACAGAGTCGCTGCTTTACCTCTGACTGTTACGAAGCGTCTGTGCTAGAGACGATTTTATAATAACAGCTAAGCTAATCGTACAAGATTAACTATAAGTTTATTGATGGATTGCATTGAAAAATGACAATTCGCATTGTGGCTATTTGTAGAAATGATAGCATATTATACTGATTTATGAAAAATGTCCATACAATACAGCTACATTTTTATATATATATATATATATATATATATATATATATATATATATATATATATATATATATATAATATATAAACAATTTTAATGTATGTTTCCCGGTTTTTCATTTACTTCACATTTAAATCACAACCATTTTTTTCACTAATTGTAAAGCATTACCATTTTGTTCTATGTAACATTATTTAAATAATATTTTAAATATTTAAAAAAAAAAAAAATTACCACACAGGCGAGAGAGAGCCTTTTCTGTAAACACTAAGTCTAGACATAGTCATTCATCGTACACCGTTCGTGTTCTTTCAGTATTTTCAGCTCGTATTGCATTTACTGCCCGTTTTGTTATTTATTAAATGAGTAAACACACTCTAAAACAGCTCCATTGATAGAAATAGATAGCACTTTGGCACTACCCATGTGGAAATGTCAGGGAGCATTAAGATCATCTTCGAAGTGAAAACGGACTAAAATGGACTCGCTCAGCCAATGATTGCTGAAAGGGAAAGAAGCATACATCATGCCTGGGTTGTTTTTCTTGGTTTTTCTCCCCCCGATCAAATAGTGTGTCGACATCAATTTTTGAGCAAACGAGAACATGCAAAATTGGAAGTGTCACTCTGAAACGCTATTGTTTTGTTTTCCTTTCGTCTCACTCTATAAGTCAAATGCACACGTCTCCACACAATATCAGCTACCTTTACTGTAATATAAGCATGAGGGGTGTGTGAAACGGAGAATGCAAATATAATTCTATATGCACGTTTGCAGCCTGATGATAACCATTCAAACGTTTTATCAACAGTTTTTTTGAAAGCTGCATGTTAGTCACTTTGCATGGAGAAGATCAGCATAGAGGCATCTTAATCAGAGACATGGCTTACAACAAGGACTGAGTTTTTTATAGTTAAAATTATGAATGAACACAAAGTTTCTCTGGAAGTGTAGCAACATTGGCATTTGCAACATTTTCTTAATTCAACAATTCAAAGCAATAAATTAAAAGCGTCATAAAATCACCTACATCCTTAACAGGATGTGCTGGATCAAGTGCTATTCTAGGCGGTGCTGAATAATGATTGTAGAAGCCATTTTGTTCAGTTTAACTAATGTGAAAATTACATCTAGGACTATTCATGCAGCAATCTATTGGCGATACAGTAGACTCATTAGATTGATTATTTTGTTTATTGGATTTATCATTCCATTTGAAAGGGAAGCAAAAGTCCTCATTTTCTATACCTTTTCTATAACAGTTTCGGTCCTCATTTATATAACTGTAGTTGTTTTTGGTTTTAAAGACAAGGGTTTAGTTTAGATACTTTTGTGAAAAACTCTGCCTCAGATCTTAGTACATCTGGCAAAATCCGGCAACCTCAGAAGTGCGAACAGTATTTGAATCATTTAAATTTGAAAGCTTAAGCATGTATGTAACTCGATTCTAAATACGAGGTACTTCCCCCCAGTAAATACGGATGTAACATCCAAATGTAACTAAAATTCCTTGCTAAGCTAGAAGCTCATACTAAAGCGGTTATTGAAGATAATATAATGCAGTAGTGAATAATACAGTATTCTGGAGTATTACAAACACACACACAAAAGCATGTGGATATATGGAAAGTAATAGATTGTAAACATCTTTGCAAATAAACAAAATCTCCCCAGAGAATCTTCCAGAAGATCAAAAGACTAAATTAACCCACAATTTGCATAATAATGAGCTGTAATTGTTTCTCTGATATTTCACACGATAATATGAATTTGACAAAACATTGAACTGAGCAGAGAGAGGGAGAGGAAAAAAGAGACAGAGACAGGGCAAGATGGAGAGAGACCAAGAAAAAGAGAGAGAGTAAAGAGCAACAGAGAGAGAAGGAGAGAGAGAGAGACAGACAGACAGAGAAAGGTAGACAGAGTGACAGAGCAAGATGGAAACACAGACAGAAAAAGTGAGAGACACAGAGGGAGGCAAAGAGAGATAAAATGAGAATGACAGAATGAGATAGAGAGAGGAACAGAGAAAAAGAGAGACACAGCGGTAGACAAAGAGAAGCAGAGAGAGACACACAGTGACAGAAAAAAGGAGACAACAGAGTGAAAGAGGTGTGATATAGACAGAGAGGAAGAGACAGTAAAGGAAAGAGACAGAGAGATATAGACAGAGAGAGAGAGGCCATGCACAACATGAGCTGCTGAACCCTCGTGAGTATTTTGCTTTTAAAATGAGATAAACCTCAGGACTAAATTTGTCATATATTTCAATTCAGTTTTATTTGTATACCGCTTTTAACAATGGACATTGTCCCAAAGCAGCTTTACAGAAATACATAAATTCAGGATATAGGTCTTAAATATATGAATTTATCCCTAATGAGCACCCAGAGATGACGGTGGTGAGGAAAAACTCCCTGAGACGATATGAGAAAGAAACCTTGAGAGGAACCCGTCCTCATCTGGGTAACACCAGATAGTACCGGATAGTGAAATTCTAAATAAATCCCTTCTATGAATGTGCTAATACTACATGGTCAAATAGTTGTGTAACCAGGAAAATTCATTGCAGTTTTTACATGAAGCGTCATATCACAGCAAACAAGCAAATACATTTCCCAAGATGCACCACAAACTACAAACATGGCCGAAAGAGGACTACACTTTTTGTACACACATGCTCACCTTCTCTGGAGTTCTAACTGCACACACCTTCACCCAATCTCACACATCAAGGGTACATCAGACCCTCTACATCCCCCACTTCGTCTGGTTTCTTTTTTGTGGAGAAAAAGGGAGGCGGCCTCAGGCCATCCATAGATTATCCGGGCCTCAACCAATGCTCTGTCAAGGCAGCCCTCGAACAACTGAGGTCAGCAACCATCTGCATAAAGCTGGACCTTCACAGTGCTTACAGCCTGGTCCATATCTGGGAGGGAGATGAATGGAAAACGGCCTTCAGTACCACCTCGGGCCAATATGAGTACCTGGTCATGCCACATGGACTCTCTAGCGCCCCCTCAGTGTTCCAATGTCTCATCAATGACATCTTAAGAGACCTGTTGGGGAGGAGTGTCATCACCTACATCGATGACATTTTGATCTACTCCGAATCCCCTGAGGATCATGTCCTCCATGTACGTCAGGTCTTGCAAAGATTACTGCAGCTGCAGCTCTACATCAAAGCAGAAAAGTGTGAGTTCCATCAGCACACCATCTCCTTCTTGGGCTACATAATCAGCCCTGAGGGAGTCAGCATAGACCAAGGCAAGGTGCAGGCGGTTTTGGAATGGCCCCTCCACGAAAGGTCAAGGAGTTACAATGATTTCTGGGCTTTGTCAATTTCTACAGATGTTTTATCAGGGTTTCAGCTCTATAGCACACCCCTTAACGTCCCTGCTATGAGGCAAACCAAAATGGCTAACCTGGACTCCACCAAGACTCCACTCCAAGAAGCATTAAATCGACTTAAGGAAGCATTCACCACCGCTCCTATCCTCAAGCACCCCGATCCTTCCAAGCCCTTTGTCGTGGAGGTAGATGCCTCAGAGACAGGAGTGGGAGTCATCCTCTCACAGAGGTTTGGAGACAAGCCAAAGCTTCACCCAGTGGCCTTCTTCTCCAAGAAATTGTCCCCATCAGAACAAAACTATGATGTGGGGAACACAGAACTCTTGGCAGTCAAACTAGCCCTGGAAGAATGGCGACATTGGCTGGAGGGAGCCATGCACCTCTTCATTTTCACAGACCATAAGAACTTTGAATATCTACATACAGCCAAACGTCTGATACCTCGTCAAGCCCATTGGTCCCTCTTCTTAAAACGTTTCCAGTTCACCTTGTCCTACAGACCCGGTCCAATAATACCAAAGCTGATGCCCTCTCCCAGCTACACAGCACAGGCATTCGAGACAACCACGTGGAGTACATTCTACCACCTTCCTGTGTAGTCAGCGCCATTGAATGGAAATTGGATCATACCCTGGCACGCATCCCAAGGTCACAAATCCCAGCAGCATGTCCACCAGGGAAGCAGTTTGTTCCTGAGCAGCATCGGCTGGAGCTCATTTCCTGGGCCCACATGGTGGTTGTCACTGGTCACCCAGGTACTCACCGCACCTACGACCTGTTGCGAGAGAAGTACTTGTGGTCCAACATGTCAAGGGAGGTGTATTGCATAGTGTCCCCTTACTCTACGTGTTCTCAGTCTAAGGTGCCTCGAACACTGCCCGCGGGCAAGCTTCAGCCCCTACCCATACCGGAATGCCCATTTTGTGACATGAAATCTGTTTTGTTGAACTTCTCTAGTATTCACTAATGGAGACTTGAGTGCAAAACTGTTTGTGGTAATTGCAGTGCTAAGGCTATAATAGCAAATGTAGTTCTAGCCATCACAGCATAAAGCCATCTTTATGGTTTTAAGTGGTACCAGCCTCAGCAATCTCAATTATCCTAAGGCTGCACCATGTGGGGCCATCCTCAGGAGCAGCATATGACTTCCAACTAATGAAAACTCCAACCAGAAGTAGGGCATCAGGCTGGATCAGGCAGGTCCAGAAAGCAGAAGGGGTTAGGATCAGTGGTATCTCAGGAATATCATGTGTAGCTCGACAGAAAGAGAGAGGGGGAGAGAGGGAATGAGAGGAAGAGATTGTTAGGTATGCTTATTGCCCCGTAATGGTTATGGACAGTGTACTTTGCATGAGTGCAAGCAGGGACTCCAGAAAGACTAACTATGACAGCATAACTAAAAGGGAGAGCCAGAAGGTAACACAGACATGAGGGCTCCCTGGGACATAAGGCGGCCAGCCACACCACCAACAAACCTGGGTGAACACGTGAAGGTGGGGGTGACAGCATCCAAACATCCAAGTTCACCACAACACTCTATGCCTGTGAGCCCTCTAAATCTGCTCCTTTACCTAAGGAAAAAATCTTGACTAAACAAATATGTCTTCTGCCTGGACTCAGACTGAGACTGTGTCTGAGTCCCGAACACTAATTGGAAGGCTGTTCCATTACTGTGGGGCTTTGTAAGAGAAAGCTCTTCCCCCTGCTGTAGCCTTCACTATTCAAGGTACCAACAAATAGCCTGCACCTTTTGATTGAAGTAGGTGTGGCAGAACATAAAAGACCAAAAGTTCAATGAGGTACTGTGGCGTGAGGCCAGTTAGTGTTTTATAGGTCAATACTAGTATTTTATAATCAATTCGAAATTATCACCACCAACCTGCACTTCTACATTGAACAACCAACAGTATGGCATAATATGCATTTGGCACTTTTTATGAATGCCTCACAGAATATGTAAGGGGAGACAACTGCATCTGTGAGGACTCAAAGAGAACCCAGAGAACAGGCACCTAAAGCCTAGTTCACACTACACAACTTTTAACATCGGCAGATCGCTGTGCTGTTCACACTACCATAGGTTTGAAGGTTTTCCTTTCTCACGGTGACCTCACCCCATGTCTTTTTCTCTCATTGGCTGTAGCTTGTCACCACAATCACTGCCAGTGATGACACTTTTCACAACCACAGATGTGGAGTCGCCCGACAGCTCCATATATTTAGCATGCCAAATATCTGCCTGGCATTGGCGATGTGTCAGCAAGCCTCTTTGATGCATTATTGAGTAGTTCACACATAACGATCGACTGCCAATTGGTGAGCGCCGATTTGCCTCAGATCAAAGGGTTTTTGTCAGTGAGCTCAAAGACTTGCAGATCGGGCTTAAAATCGTGTAGCGTGCACTTGATTTAACAATTAACTTTTATCAGAATGGAACTGTAATGGGGTAGGGAAATATTACTGCCCTTACAGCATTTGAACAGATGTTCCATTCCCTAAAAGAAATGGTGGAGAGGGAGACAGCAAACCCCTGCAAGCAGACTCTGACTGATGGAACATCAGAACTCAATAAACAATCTGAGCCCTCTGTCAGTGCCACCACAATGGATAGCCCATTCCAGATGAAACAGGACACAATTCCCTCCTCAAGCCCAGGACTAGCCAACAAAGTGGCCCAACTTTGCAGCACAGCCTGTCATTGCTGGAGGTAGAGATAGTGGAGCTGAGTGAGCGAGTCCAAGTCCACAACACTACCATTACAGACACATACCAACTCAGTGACCAGCTATGCCAGATCAGAAACCAGTTGAAAATGGCAACCCAAGAACTAAAGGAGGAAATTAAAAGCCTGTTTCAGGACAGAGACACACTCAAAAGAGACTTTCAGAACTTAAACACAAAATAGGCAAGGAACTAAAAATGAGAGAGAAATGAGACAAGACCTGAGATGAGAGCTCACTTATCTAAAAACTGAGCTGGAACAAAGGGACACCCTGATAAAGAACCTCAGAGCACAGATGGTGTGTCCCTCTAACCCTCCAAATACTAAGCATTCCCTGCCCTCCACCAGCTCTACACAGCCAGTATTCAGCTCTGTACTGCCCACACCAAACCTCCACAATACAACAACACAAATTGTAGCAAACACACTTGCCACCCACAGAAATCCAGATGAAAAGCCACAACAACCGAAGGCCACAACACCCACTCCTCACACCCCCGCAGCACATCCCAGACCACAGCATCAAAATACAGAGACTGACATTGCCATCCTTATTGACTCCAACGGAAAGTTCCTGCAAGTGGGGGACCAGAAAATCAATAAAGTGTGGTTCCCAAGAACAGCTGATACACTGATACTTTTTGACCCCAGCTTTGGCACGCCCTCCCACATCCTCATCCACACAGGCACCAACGACCTAAGAGCTCAGCAGGAGAAAGTTGGATGGCAGAGTAGCAGAAAAGGCCACAGAGACCAGCCCCAACTCAAAGATCATCATCTCAACCCTCCTACTCCACAGAGATTTCCACCCAGACTCAATGCCGATATCTCCAAAGGGTGTGTACGCCATGTGCACCTGGCTTATCTCTCCACCATTACAACAAATGATCTCTATGACCATGTACACACTAGAAAAGACATGGTCAAAGTGTTTGCAAAAACAATTAAAGACACAGCATGGGGCAGACCCAACACCTCCCAAAAGAAGACACCCGTCAAACCACCAAAAGAGTCACAACCACCCGCATGCTAGAAATTCACTGGCTCTCCATAGAGAAACCCTTCCTATACAAAGACATTACTGGGGACCTCAACACCATTCTACTAGGCAGAAACCTCCACCTACTGCCATCCCCCAGCCACCCCCCATTTACAGAGACATCATTCTATCTTCCCAAAATCTCAGCATGGTATGCCAAGGTAGAGACTCAGGTGGACAGATAATTTGGTACCATTCTAAATTTCACAGCTACAATAACACAGTAAAAACTGGCAAATACCATATCTGGCTAAAACTCAATAAAAAACTAGACATTTTCTTATGTGCCATTTATATCCCACCATCAGGGTCCCATACTACAGTGAAAACATGTTTTATACATTAGAAAAAGAAAAATGCGATTTCCAGGCCAAGGGAAATGTGCTTATAGGTGGGGACCTAAATGCAAGAATATGATTACTGCCTTATTTCACTGACACACTAAGGCACTAAGTACATTAATAGTAAATTGTACTGTATAAATAACAATACTGTGCATCTTCATAGATGATCATATTGTCAATAAGAATGGGAAAGATCTCCTGCAGCTCTGTCAAAGTCTGGGTATGTACATTGTCAATGGTAGAGGGGACACTTTAGGGAGATTTACATTTTCCTCACCTCTTGGAAACTGCACAGTAGATTCTGTGATAATTGATCTTTTAGCACATTTACTGTTAAGGCACTAAGCCCTCTGTCTGATCACAGCCAAATCACTGTGTATCTCAAAAGAACAAATACTAACATCATCACACAACACGGTAAGCTGTACCACATCAGAAAGATGTGGACTGATGGACTGAAAACAGCACAGAGGAGTACCAGAAAGCAACAGGCAGCCAAACAACACAAATGCTCCTAGATAACCTTCTGGATAGCACCTATGCTCATACTAAAGCAGGGGTCAATTGGCTGTGAAAGATTACCTCTTTGAAAAAAGAGTAAAACTATCATGTCTAAAGATGAAAAATAGACAAAACCACATATCCAACAGCGACAATAATTGGTTTGACCTAGATTGCAACAATATTAGGAAAAAGCTCATTGATTAGAACATTACAACTAATCAAAAACACAGAGATCCAAATAACACAGAGATTCACCTTCATTACTGTGAAACACCAAAACAATACAAACACACACTTTGAACCAAAAAAAGCACAATACACCCAAAAGCAAGTGATAATGATTGACAAATCAATCAATATAAACCAATTCTGGGACAATTGGAACAACCTGAAAAAAAATCATCATGAAGAATTTGCAAAAATGGGAAAAAACATTTCCAAACTCTGTTTGAAAAAGTTGAAACTGGCACAAATTGTAGACAAAATTCAAATAAATAAACGACTGGAAGAACTAGAATTAATAATCAAAGACAATCAAAACCCTTTAGATATGCATGCCCATTACCAAAAAGGAACTCTTAGACCAAATTAAAACCATAATCCCTCCCAAAAAAAAGGAATGATGGAATATTAAATGAAATGATAAAACATAAAATTTCTAAATTCTAATTGGCCATCCTAAAAGTATTCAATATTGTTTTGAGTGTAGGACACATCCCTGACATCTGGAATCAAGGGCTGATGATACCAATCTTTAAAAATGGGGACAAATTTGACCAAAATAACTACAGATGAATTTGTGTGAGCAGCAACCTGGGAAAGATACAGTGCATCCGGAAAGTATTCACAGCGCTTCACTTTTTCCACATTTTATGTTACAGCCTTATTCCAAAATGGATTAAATTAATTATTTTCCTCAAAATTCTACAAACAATACCCCATAATGACAACATGAAAGAAGTTTGTTTGAAATCTTTGCAAATTTATTAAAAATAAAAAACAAAAAAGCACATTCACATAAGTATTCACAGCCTTTGCCATGACACTCAAAATTGAGCTCAGGTGCATCCTGTTTCCACTGATCATCCTTGAGATGTTTAAACAACTTGATTGGAGTCCACCTGTGGTAAATTCAGTTGATTGGACATGATTTGGAAAGGTACACACCTGTCTATATAAGGTCCCACAGTTAACAATGCACGTCAGAGCACAAACCAAGCCATGAAGTCCAAGAAATTGTCTGTAGACCTCCGAGACAGGATTGTATCGAGGCACAGATCTGGGGAAGGGTACAGAAACATTTCTGCAGCATCGAAGGTCCCAATGAGAACAGTGGCCTCCATCATCCGTAAATGGAAGAAGTTTGGAACCACCAGGACTCTTCCTAGAGCTGGCTGCCTGGCCAAGCTGAGCAATCGGGGGAGAAGGGCCTTAGTCAGGGAGGTGGCCAAAAACCCGATGGTCACTCTGACAGAGCTCCAGCGTGTCTCTGTGGAGAGAGGAGAACCTTCCAGAAGAACAACCATCTCTGCAGCACTCCGCCAATCGGGCCTGTATGGTAGAGTGACCAGACGGAAGCCACTCCTCAGTAAAGGCACATGACAGCCCGCCTGGAGTTTGCCAAAAGGCACCTGAAGGACTCTTGGACCATGATGAAACAAAGATTGAACTCTTTGGCCTGAATGGCAAGCATCATGTCTGGAGGAAACCTGGCACCAGTCATCACCTGGCCAATACCATCCCTACAGTGAAGCATGGTGGTGGCAGCATCATTCTGTGGGGATGTTTTTCAGCGGCAGGAACTGGGAGACTAGTCAGGATTGAGGGAAAGATGAATGCAGCAATGTACAGAGACATCCTTGATGAAAACCTGCTCCAGAGCGCTCTGGACCTCAGACTGGGGTGAAGGTTCATCTTTCAACAGGACAACGACCCTAAGCACACAGCCAAGATAACAAAGGAGTGGCTACAGGACAACTCTGTAAATGTCCTTGAGTGGCCCAGCCAGAGCCCAGACTTGAACCCGATTGAACATCTCTGGAGAGATCTGAAAATGGCTGTGCACCGACGCTCCTGAGCGTCATCCATCCAACCTGATGAAGCTTGAGAGGTCCTGCAAAGAAGAATGGGAAAAACTGCCCAAAAATAGGTGTGCCAAGCTTGTAGCATCATACTCAAAAAGACTTGAGACTGTAATTGGTGCCAAGGCTGCTTCAACAAAGTATTGAGCAAAGGCTGTGAATACATGTGCTTACATGTGTTTTTTTGTTTTTTATTTTTAATAAATTTGCAAAGATTTCAAACAAACTTTCACGTTGTCATTATGGGGTATTGTTTGTCGAATTTTGAGGAAAATAATGAATTTAATCCATTTTGGAATAAGGCTGTAACATAACAAAATGTTTAAAAAGTGAAGCGCTGTGAATACTTTCCGGATGCACTGTATTCCTTACAATACACAATGTCCTGAGTAGAAGTCAAATTGAATTCTTACCAAATCATGGCACATCTGACCACATCTATATGTTACATACTCTTGAAAAATACGTTGTCCAAAGCAAAAGGAAAAAAATTTGCCTGTTTTATCGACTTTAAAAAAGCACTTGATGCTATCTGGCACCAAGGATTATTTTATAAACCTATTGAATGTGGGGCACAGGGGGAAAACCTATGACCGTATTAAATCAATGTACACTGAAAGTAAATGCGGAATAAAAAGTAAAAACAAACGAACATAATATCTTCCCCAGGAGCATGGAGTGAGACAGAGCTGCTGCCTATGCCCAACGTTATTCAACATTTACATAAACTGGAGCAATCAGCATCTCCCGGTCTCACTCTGTGCCACTCAGAAATCAAATGCCTGCTCTACACAGATGACCTGGTCCTGCTGTCTCTCACTGAACAGGGCCTCCAGCAGAACCTGGACCTCCTGGAGGAGTACTGCCAGACCTGGGCCCTGGCAGTAAACCTCAAAAAGACTAAAATCATGACCTTTCAGAAAAGATCCAGATCACAGGGAACAGAACACACATTCCCATTAGGAAATAACCACATAACTCACTATAACTACATAGGACTAAAAATCAGTTCCACTGGCAACTTCCAGTCTTCAGTGAATGACCTTAGAGATAAAGCCTGCAGGGCATTTTATGCCATCAAAAGACAACATCCTTTAGAGATTCATGTTAGAATTTGGCTGAAAATATTAGAATCAGTAACTGAGTAATTGCCACTCTATGGCAGTGAGGTGTGGGGTCCACTAACAAATCAAGAATTCGTCAAATGGGAAAAACATCCAGTTGAAACCCTGCATGCAAAATTCTGTAAAAAATATCCTACATCAACACACAACAAACAATGAATGGAGGGCAGAATTATGCAAATATCCTAAAAAAAAAGAAAAAAAAGAAAAAAGAAACGGGCAATCAATTTCAGGAAACACCTAAAACTCAGTGACCCCCAATCATATCATTAGAAAGCCCTCCAATACCAAGAGCTGATCAAAGCAAACGCCCCTTCTTAGCTGGTCCAAAGGACCAGATCAACAACACCTACTAACCCCCACCACACTGACACTTCAGATTTGTTCAGAAGTCAAACAAATCAGATGAGATCAAATTACAATACAAATGAAACAAAACATGGCTCCTACAGCAAGAAAGGTTGTGCCTACACTGCAACCAAAACACAGTTGAGACAGAGCTGCACTTCCTAACAGAATGCACAAAATATACCCACACATCCGAGAAAAATTCTTCCCCAAAATAAAATACACACACCAAACATTTCACAATCTATCAAAGAACATAAAGACTACTGTATATTAGCAGCACAATATGCCTCAGCCTGCCACAATATTACGGACAGTGAGTGATCTGCCTTGCCTTTGTGCTTCTTGCAATTATTGTGATTGATCCTTTTTATTATTATTGTTTTACAAATTTTTTCTTACCTTTATTAGTAAATTCACTTTTATCCTGTAATTTTACACATTTTACACGTATCTGTGACTGTAATCGTTGTTAAAACACAAAGCAGGTTTACAGAAATCCGAACAGCTGGAATCATACAGTGAATCTGCCTAACTGCATCGTTACCCCGCAAGGCCTTGCAGAGCGCTGTATCCAGGTCATGAAATCTTAATGTGTGTGGGATGTAGGCTATTTTATCATGGTTTAGATTTGTGGTTTTGAGTTGTTTTGAGGTGAAACCATTTTACCGAACAATTTGATATAAAGAAACAAAATGGTGGATTAGCTGCTGTTTTTATCAGCGTGTTTAAATTTTCTCAACTGGGATATTGTGTAAAAATCATTTTCTTTTTTTAGGGTGATAAAGGCTAAATGCACTAACCTTTATCCTCCATGTTGCAAATCAGACACACAATCAAGAACATGTCTTAGATCTAGCTACTGCACTAGGAGTCGGAAAAAAAAGAAATATAAGTTTGTTTTTTTAAAACATCAATCTGTACAAGTAAGAATGCTGAGAAAAAGGTTATAAAAAAACAATATTTTAATGCATTAACTTCTGCTTCTTCTTTTCATGCCGCCAGTAATCGACCTCACTACATTATAACCACAGCGACAGATGGATAAAATGGTTATAGTTAAGATCAAACTCAAAGAAAAGGAAATTTGAAAAAAATTAAAAAATAAATAAATAAATAAAAATAGGGTGGAAATAGTTTTGAAAGAAAGCTAAATGAATAATTCAATATCAGAGTCTCCAGAGATGCCCTGGTGTTTATAATGAGGCAATCAGGATGGAGAATAAATGGACGCAACCCAAGATTTAAATATTCAATCACAGTCTGCCTTTTAAATTCTGCCACAGAGAATAATTACATTTCTGATGCATCTCCATCCAAGTATGAGACTTTGTAGCTTTTTTTTTTATTCATTCATTATTGATTATATTTTGCTTCAAGACCTGATGAAGATCTGACAGTTTCTTAAATGCAGGACACAAGGATCACATGATTTGACAAAGAGAAATAGCATCAGATCTTTTCATAAATACAACCTGCACATTTAATATTATTTAAAGAATTGTTTTTATATTAGAATTAGGGGCCAAGCACCACAGATGTATAGGCACCTATTGTAATTGTTAGTATCGTTCTCTTCTTCTTGTTCTTGTTTTTGTTCTTCCGCTCTTGAGTCTATGCCAGCCCATAGAACCATACATAGGAAGGTTATAAAATTTGGTACACAGATAGGGGACAGTTTATAATGTTACCATAGCAAATTTGGAGTCACTATCTCAAAACTTCTAGTGCCACCAACAGCTCAAATTCACACTTATGTTTATGCTAACAACTTTTGAACCATAAGGGCTAGAAACAAAGTTCTTTTTTTCCTCTGATTCAATGGTTTGTGAAGAGTCAAATGCACCCAATGGTGTCATTTTTCATCAAAAAATTTTCCTGCCATTTAGAATTTTCTGAAAACATACTTTTACAAACTCCTCTTAGACTGTTTGTCCGATTTTCATGAAAATCTAATCAGAATATCTTCAGACCATGCCAACAAAAATGTACAGAATTCAAGTTGATTTGTCAAACCGTTCTTGAATAACCTGCGAACAAATTTGATTTTGAGCATGCAAAAATGGACGTGAGGCTATATATCTAACGTTTTAGCATATTCAAAACAAACTTGGTCTACGTCATAGCCATGATGACTTGAGAGTGCCTGCACAATTTCAGAATAGCACCACCTAGTGTTCATGGGATATTGAGATTTTCACCAAAATCGACATCAGTTCATCATCAGTCCATGCCAGCAATAAGTTATGGGTTTTGTGTTGATAGACCAAAGCGAACTGTCGGTCATGCTCTGATGCTTGCTTAGCTCCTTGCTTTACCTCTTTTGTGCTTGGCCCCATAATTGCTGCTTGCAGCTATATTATATATATATATAATTATATATATATATATATATATATATATATATATATATATATATATATATATATATATATATATAATTTTTATATTTCACATTACCTTTTGAAACATATTTCCACACTTTTTATTATTGTTTTTTTAAGATCATGAACAATGTAAAAATAAGAAATAAAATAGGCATAGTGTGTAAAAACATCTACAACTTTAGAACTTCGCCACTGTATATGTTGTGTTTCTAAATTTCTATAATTTGTCTAAATTTCCATGCTTTTTTCTGAATTTCAAAAATTTATTTCTAAATGTTCCTAATTTTTACCTCTTCGGAATTTCCATGCTTCTTTTCTGAATTTACAGACTATTTCTGATGTTCCATATATTTTTTCCATATTTCCATCATTTTAATATGTTCAGAATTTCCATACTTTTTTCAAAATTTCCATACTTTTTAAAATTCCCACATTTTTCTTAATTTCTATACTTTTGTTATTTTTTTTCTAAATGTTCATACATAATTTTAACATCTTTGGAATGTCCATATTTTTTTTCTGAATTCCATACCTTTTCTAAATATCCATACTTTTTCCCATAAATTTCTGTAGTTTTTCTAAATCTAAATCTTTGTATACCTTTTTTATAAGTTTCCTGAATTCTATACTTTTTCTGAATTCCCTTTTTTTTTTGCACGTTTTCCATATTTTTTTCCAAGACTGAGAATGAATGTCCCCATAAATTCCATAATTTTCAAAATATTCCAGACCTGAACAAGAATTCTGCTATTATCAGTGGGGTTTTTTTTACCAGAAGAAACACAATCCAGACTTCTTTTTTCAACCGTAAAAAAAATAACAAGCTTCACTAAGATTTTAAATGAATTTTAATATCTGAAGGATTTTTTAAAAGGTCAGTCTGATTTTAGAACCAGCTGTACTGTAAACAGTAAATGATCTGGGAGTTAATGCCAGGGAAAATAGTATTAGTTTTTCTGCTTGTTGATGTAATAGTGCCTTTGCATTACATTAAAATGCTTAATGTAATTATATGGTTAGAAATGAGTCGTTCCTGTCACATGCACTACTGACACCTAACAGGCAGCTAAATCATATATTAGCATCTTTCACTGCACAGTTGAATAGTGAAAAATGTCACTTTTTTATACAAATGAGAGTTAAAGGTCATTAGAAAATGATGCATGGTCAATATACTGTACTTTTTGAAAGAAATTATTTACGGATCAGAAACTCCTAATGTTACATGCTGTATTTGACACATATGATCATAACAGTCTCATGAACCACATTTTAAAATGTGTCTTAAAATAATATGATACATCCTTTAAAGAAGAAGATACTGTGCATTTTTTATGAGATGCCTCAAAGATTCTGCCCAAATCAATTTCAATGCCACTGTTATCGCCTTTTCGTTTTCTTTTTTCTTTTCTTTTTTTTTTTTTAGCAAAGATGAAATACGTCTGAGGTCTGAATACAAATGTCCCTTTCTCTTTTTGAAGGGAGGCCCCTTTCTGTTTTTGATGCTAATACATTGGATGCTAATACATTGTACAGAGCAACACATAAGGTGGATTGAGTTGATAAAATGGCTTGTTAGTGAATAATTGAATCTAATGGACTAGCACTTCTATAAATAAAAAAAAATCAAACCAAAAAAAGCTTAATAAAGGGTTAAAGTGGAGCCTTTTTGAATTGCAAATCCTCTGTGTACCATTTTCATGATGACTTCCTGTGGTGAATAAGGCAGTTTATTTGTTGTTTACCCAATTTTCATCAGAAATTTAAGCCATTATAATGATAAAGTTCGACAATTCTGTGCATAGCGGCAGAAAAAAAATACATTACACAGAGCATTACACTGTTTCTCGACTGCTTTTTATGTGTGATCAAAAAGATGCTCACCAACCCTTCACCTCCATTTACACATATTTATCTTTTTTCAGAGAGAGAGAGAGAGAGAGAGAGAGAGAGAGAGAGAGAGAGAGAGAGAGTCAGCCAATTAATCTTTCAGCTTTGATACTCAAAGCTTGCAAAGAATCAGCCTTATTACTTTCTGCTGCTACTCACAAGATACACATGAAGATCATCATATTATACACCACAGCGCTGTTAAATTCTCGATTCTGACTGGTCAGAAGGTGTTGATTACTTTTCTGTAACCGCAGCTCTGTAGATTACAGGCTTATATTAATGGGCTCATTTGAAAAAAGTGAGTCTGATGAAGCAACGATTGTTTATAGCTGCTATAATGTAAGTGAGAACAGGAACTAACATGTTTCCTAGATGTTCAAGAACAATAAATGCAACCATAAACCGATTTATTTTTAAAAAACTGTGTGTCATCTGAACCCTTTACTGCTCAGACATTAATTTATCTCCATTTTTTTGATAGGCAATAATACTAAACTACTATTTTCCTATGTAACTGGAAAAAGGGGGTTTTCATTTTGAAAAAAAATAATTAACTGCCATGTCACATGACCAGAAAGTGCTGTTTGCACATGGCATGGTGAAGGTCATCATTGGAGGCTCTTAAAATTTGATTAATTTTTCAATATTTTGGCAAAACTACTTAAAAGAAAGAATTGCAACACTATGAGATGTAAGTTATCATTTTATTTTTTTTGTCATTTTAAACAAGTTTATATATTTTGAGTATTCTGTTAAATGGTAAAATGTAATTGATGCCATATGTCAACAACATGCGATAATGGAACTGTGGTTTGTGCTTTTGTGAATTGAAACAGGCCTACATAGAAAAAAAAACACAAGGGCTCCTCTAATAATATATTTACATTTTTTTTTCACATTCAAGGCTGTTTCAAAGCAGCCATTTTGCAATTGCACCGTATTTTCTAAATTTTATGCTTCAAGAGAAAGTATTAAAAATTCAACAGAAAGAATTCACCCAAAACAAGTCTGGATCTAATTTTTGCATGTGTTTTGAGTGAGTACTGAAAGTACATCCACATACTTTTTACAACTGTAATACTTTTCTAAAATAGATAACCTTTTACACGCTTACTAGGTGGCAAAAAACTCTGCAACGTATAGTCTGGAAAATGCAGTAATTGGAATTGTAATCTCATACATTTTGGGTTATTTTTGATTGCTTTCCACCATTGCACATCGTTGTCATATGGCGGCAATTTACCAACTACCCCTAGTTGGAATTTGAATTCTTGAACATTCTTGTTGTGTACTTTTAATAATAAATAAATAAATAAATCTCACAATTTAATTGGAATTAGTCTGTAAATGACTGAGGATTGTAATATTTAAAAAAAAAACAACAAAAAAAAACAGCTCACCTCAGGCTAAAATCTTCAAAACACTGGAGCTTTTCGGCCATTTTCAGCTAATTGTCTGTCTCATACGTGTGTAGCCGACTGTAAATTAATTACAGGATAGTTTGGTTTTTTTTTTTTTTTAATTTAGTTTACACTTAATTAGCGCTTCTATCTGATCCCCCTTTTTAATTAGCAGTTAATTCCCAGGAGTATCCATGGCTCTGTAGTGGGGTGAACGTCTAAAGGAAACGGAATGAATTATAGGATGTTGAGGTGGGATGGAGACAGCGTTTAGTGTTTGATGTATAACCTGACTCCCAGGCGGCTGATGTTCCTTGCATAACTGTAAGGGATGAAGAGATGAAGCCTTGATCTCCGGCAGTATTTCAGTGTATTCTTGACTCTGCAATCACTCCAGTACACACACCGTTGAGTTTAATTCCGTTTTAAAAGCTCGTCATTACTACATATTTCCAACAAATCAACTCGTTTCTTTGTCGATTGCTGACAGCAGCCATTTTAGGATTTTCTGGGATTCGATATTAGTGATTAATCCTAAATTGCTTTTGTTGAGCAATAACCCGAAAAAAAAAGCATAATTGGCTCATTTTTTTTTTTAAAGATAAAGTCATGAATGCTTTCTGATGAGGTTATTGCTTCCTCAGGATTCCAGGGCATTCCCATTAAATCCCCAGTGGGTATGCAATCTGAATCCTATAGTGAACTGGTACTTACTGAATCTTACATTTTACATTTATACCATACATTTTCTCTGTCTTGAAGTTAATAAGAAAAAAGAAATGCCAGAAACATTATTTTATACTTATTTATTTATGTATTTATTTACAAAAATTTACCCGTTTATTAAGGAACCTACCCTGATTCTGGCCATTTTAGCTCTGAAGATTCCTTATATGCAAAGTAATATTCCTTATATTTTACTTGCACCTGTTACTTTTTTCCCATTTTCCATATATGATCTTCTTATTAATGCTCTCTTCTGTGATTGGTTGTTTCTGGTCCTTGCTTGAGGGTTGTGCACAACGCTAATCTGGTAATTATGATATGTGTTTGACCTCTTCTCATCATCGATGCTAGCATTACTACATCATAAAGCCGTTGGAATATTCCGGGCCCTTCTTCGCCCTGCGAAAGAATCAATATGTGGTTTTTCTTTTTCCTTCCCAGCGTCGTCAGCTTGCTGAGGCCTGATATTTGTGTGAGAGAGAGAAGTAGCTGTAGCAGATCAGTAATTAAAGAGCTATTTCGCTCGCCTGTTAAAAAAAAAAGAAAAAGAAAAAAATCTCATCTCCGTTTCTCGCTCTCGTCTAACGAAAGGGTGAGCGATAACGATGATGATGAGGAGGAGGAATCAAAAGCGAATTATACACTCTCAGTGTAGTAAATGGGCTTTCGAGTATTAATTACTTTTGGGTGGAGAGAGCGCGGGGATGAGTGGAGATCGTAAAGAGACGTTAGGATGGAAAGGGGGAGCGAGGGAGAGAGAGAGAAAGATGGCAGGAGTGAAGAAGTTAATGGAGTCTCTGGCTGCAATAAGTCTCGTATAAAACACACAGTGATAGAAAGAGCTGCTCTGGTCCATTTATTGCTTTTGCAAGCTTACATCTTCAACACACACACACACACTCACACTTGGTCACTCACACATTGTAATTCCTCCCACTGACACAATCTCGCTGTCTCTTTTTTCTCACACTTCCTCCCTCTTTTTCTCTCAAGTTCTCACTTGCCTACTTCCATCCATCCTCCAGCACGCACGCACACACACACACACACACACAGCTCGGAAGGAAGTAGCAGAGATCATGGGTGCCTCTCATGAGTGTACGTACTGTAGCTAGTACAGTTAGTTTGTTTTTATTTAATTTAAGCTGAGAACAAAGCTAGTACGAAGCCGAGAACTTAAACATGAACAAAACCAATTTTAACACTGATTAGTTCATTAATTCAGTTTGTGTTTTGTTCATCAGAAATTGAAAGAAAAGAAAAAAAGAAGCTGGACAGGCCACACCTACAAGCGACGACAGTAACCGTAATGACATGTCCACAAGCAGCTAGCTACATGTGACACGAGATGCTAGTGCATGTTGGAGAGCTTCAGCAGATTTGCAATGCCTTTTTTTTTCCCCAAAGCTTTTGTCCTCAGCATTTTCACAAATCAGCTTGTAGAGACAATCCTCATTAGTAGGCACACACCAGTTGCCCCTCATGGACAGGCACGCACACACGCACACACGCATTCACGCACACACGCATTCACACACACACACACACACACACACAAAAACCAGGGCTTTAACAAACACCATTATCCTCTAATCCGCCAAAGCAGGAGTCGTCATTATGCTAGCTGAACGCAGTGTGTGTAGCATTTTCAAATGCACGGACGTGCTCATTAGGGTCACATTAGTGATCTGTCTGCAAGATGAACACTCCAATCCATCACATGCAGACACACGCACACACCTTCTGAAGGTTCAACAAATGGTTGGCTTCTGGAGGGTTTATTAGCAATGCAAGGAAAGACAAACAAGCATTTTTGATGAAGTGAATGCTAATGAAAGATTGTTCTTTGTCTCTGTGTGTGTGTGTGTGTGTGTGTGTGTGTGTTGGAGTATAATAATGTAGGTGTACACTGGGAATCTGTGGGAGGATTATCTCAATTTATGCAAGAACATATACCAAAAGGTGCTTTGGTTCTATATTTGAAACATATTGAAGCTGAAACTCCAGCTGAACTCTCTGAGAGCTGTCCTAATGGGTGTGGCTTAATGTGCTCGCTTGATTGACAGGCAACAGGTGTAAGCAAAGAGAATGCATTAGAATGTATATTTGAATATATTTCAATACTTTAATAGCTAAGCATGAAAGTCTAACTGGTGCACCGCAGAAATGGCCCAACCCATAAACTCTAACGGGGTTGTGATTTCATACATTCAATATGAACTTGGTTGTTTCATTAGCTTATATGGAATGAGTCTCCAGTGTCAGTGCTTTGTAAGAGTCAGAGGTGTAACTTTATGTTTTCCGACATGTATTTTTTGGTCATGAATTTTTAATAGCGCCACCTGCGGTACCGGAGCACTCATACATGAGGAGTGAATACGATCCCGCTGAGAGTACGCAAGCCTGGTTTCGTCTTCAGGCAAACCTCACAAACACTTTCTCAGCATTAAGTATGCTGAAACCTTTTTAAGGCATCAGGATGAATCAGGCAGCACAGGGTGAGAGGAACCACAGGAGGAGAAGTGTGTCAGGACATCTCGAAAGAGAGACAGAATAGATTATTAGGTATGTTCTTAAACCACCTACAGTGGTTTCAGATGGTGTACACTGATTATAGTCAAGCACTGTTAACTCCGGCAGGTCTAGTAGTGACTAAAATGGAGAGCTAGAAAGCAACACAGGCAAGGGATGTAAAGCATCCTGCCAATCAAGGAACCTGAGTGATCACTCTCTATGCCCATGAAATCCCCCCCCCCAAGGTGCACCTTTACCAAAGAGAAAAGCTATTTCACAGAATGCCAGACTAAACAAATAGGTTTTCGACCTATACTTAATGATTGTATGTCTGAGCCCTGAACATTAACAGAAAAGCTGTTCCATAGCTAGAGGGGATTTGTAGGAAAACATTCTGTCTCCCTACTGCAGTCTTGCTTATTCTAGGTACTCGTAAATGTATGGCACTTTATTGTCATTGTGTAGCAAAACGAAATTACTCTTGTTACACCCCCAAAGGTGCATTTAAAATCTAGATATAAAAGAAAACTGTCCATTTAAAATAAAACAAAGTACAAGTAATTAATAATACATATACTAAAATACAATAGTTAATAAATACGAATGATTAGCATAACAATACAATAAATCCATGCAGTATAAAAAATAAGGAAACAGAATCATCATACAAAATATTCAAAGTTGCTCAGAATATATGCCGTGTATATAATGCACGAGTATAAATAACCAACACAGTTATTATTGCACAAGGATATAGCGGCATGAATTATTATTACATGTGTTATTGAACAATGAGTCACACATTGCCATCATAGCTTATTATACATGGTCAGACAGAGAAATATCAGAGTTTAACATAGTTATTGCTTTTGGGAAAAAAAACTATTTTTTAGGCTGTTTGTGCGTAAACGGGTTGATCTAAAGCACCTGCCTGATGGGAGGAGCTTAAACAAGTTATGACAAGGGTGAGTGATGCCCTTGATAATGTAAGAACATTCCTTCTCAAACATCGAGTCTTATGAAGGTGTTCAAGTGATGGCAGATTAATGCCAACAATGTCCTGTGCTGTTATTACAACCTACTGCAGGGCTTTTTTAGCAGCTTTAGTACATCTGCTATACCAGGCTATCATACAGTTAGTCACAATGCTCTCTATAGTGCATCTATAGAAATTGACCAAGAGCTTCTGGGGGAGGTTAGCTCTCCTTAGACTTCTCAGAAAGTAGAGGCGTTGTTGTACTTTGCCTACTATACCTGCAGTGTTGTCACCACAGGAGAGATCCTCTGTGATGGTCACTCAAAGGAACTTGTAGCTGGGGACTCTCTCCACGACCTCTTCTTTGATAGCCAGAGCCATATCAACCTGCAGTTTTCGCCTGGTGTCTCACTGAAGCAAAGCAGGGTTGAGCAAGTACCTGGATGGGAGACCTCCTGGGTTGCTGCTGGACGGGGTATGGGGTGCTCACCCTGTGGTCTGTGTGGGTCCTAATGTAGTGACAGGGACACTATACTGTAAAAACAGCACGGTCTTTCAGATGAGACGTTAAACCAAGGTCCTGACTCCCTTTGGTCATTAAAAATCCCAGGACACTTATCGTAAAAGAGTAGGGGTATAACCCCGGAGTCCTGTCGAAATTCCCCCACTGGCCCTTCTCTATCATGGCTCCCTAATAATCTCCATCCCTGAATTGGCTACATCACATTCTCCTGTCCACTAATAGCTGGTGTGTGGTGGGCGTTCTGGTGCACTATGCCTGCTGTTGCATCATCCAGGTGGATTCTACACACTAGTGGTTGAGGAGATTTCCCCCATACAATGTAAAGCGCTTTGTATATAATTGTATTTTGCTATATAAAGGTAACTTCACTAACTAACTAATTAACTAACTAACTATCTAACTAACTATTTACTGGACTGTGGGTGATCTTTTTAGTGGTCCTAAAATCCACAATCATTTCTTTGGTCTTTTTGATGTTTAAGACCAGGTTATTGATGTCACAACACGCTGTCAGGTTCTGAACCTCCTCCCTATATGCAACTTCAATGTTGTCTGATGTGAGCCCAATGACGATCGTATCATCTGCAAATTTAACGAGAATGTTTGATTTGTGGGTAGCTTGACAGTTATGGGTAAAAAGTGAATAAAGGAGGGGGTGTGGCACACCGGTACTCAAAGTTAAGGTGGAGGATGTATGCTTGGGGTCGGTTGGTTAGAAAGTCCAGTAACCAGCTGCATATGGAGGTAGCTAGTCCTAATGCATGAAGTTTGTTGATCAGTTGGCTTGGTACAATACTGTTAAATGCTGAGCTGTAGCCAACGAAGAGCATCCTGATGTATGTGTTGGGCTTTTCCAGGTGTGAGATTAGCTCTGGCAACTCTGTAAGCTGATATCTCCTGATTTAAAGGCTATGTCCCTTGCCCTGAGCAGCTGTTTGACTTCATTGCCCATCCACGGTTTCTCATTTGGTTACACTCTGATCTTTTTATTAACAGTGCTGTTATCCACACAATAATTAATATATGACGGCACAGATTAAGTAAATGTCTCTAATTCTGACTGACGTGTGTTCAAAGCAGTCCTGGAGTTGGTTAATAGCAACTGCAGACAAAACTAACAATCCTGCTAGTTGGTTTAGCACAGTTAACAAGGGCTTTGTACGCATTGACAAGAGACTAAGAGAGATGGTCTGACTGTCCGAGGTGGGGACATGGTATAACCTTATAAGCATCTTTTATGTTTGTATAAACATGATCTATGGTGTTTTCACCTCTAGTTTTACACATTACAAATTGGTAAAATCTGGGAAGTACATTCTTAAGATGCGCTTGATTAAAATCCCCAGCGATGATAAAAACTCCATCAGGGTGTTTGTTCTGTTGTTTACTGATAACATATAGCTGCTCCAGTGCTAACTTAACATTAGCCTGAGGTGGTATGTATACGGCCATAACAATCACAACTGTGTATTCATTGGGTAAGTAAAATGGTCGGCATCTTAGTATTTAATATCCCAAATCCGGAGAGCAAAACTTGATCATAGTTGAATTAGCGCACCAGGAATCATTAACATAAACACAAAGTCCTCTGCATGTTTTCTTACCAGATTCGGTCAACACGATGTAACGTACGGCCTGCTGGCTCAACTGCAGTGTCTGGTATGCTGGGGTTCAGCCACATCTCCGAGAAAATCAGAAGGCAGCAGTCCTTTGTAGTTTTATGTGCGACAATTTCCAGTCTAAGCTCGTCCATTTTATTGGTAAGTGATCTAGTATTCGCAAGAAAGACACTATGGACAGGGGTTTTATGTGGAGCAATTCTCTCATTAGTAGGCCTGTTCGTTTACCCCTCTTCTGCTTCCTCTCCCTGGGTCACCTACATCATCTCCCTCTGTGAATAGGAATCAATGATAGACCCAGTGATCTGAGAATCTCCTGCGGTATTGTTTCCAAGTTATAATAATAGTCTGTGTAGTTCGAGTCGATCTGTAGCAGCTTCTGGTGACCATGGTAAGTGTTCGCACTCGTTTGTTATACAATGATGGTCAATATTAAAAACATTATTAACATTTTTTTAAAAACCACCTATGCTGGGAGCACAAAGCCACAGCGTCTGTGTGCGCCGGCATCTTATATCTGCCTTAAAGATCCTTTACCTGTTGATTGGAGCAGGCATTGTGGAGCATAATAGATCTGTGGGGTGAGCCCAGACACCGCACGCTTTAGATATTTTACATTTTAATTTGTTTCAGGTTAATATCTTGTCGTGCTACCTTGTCATATTGCTATCACCATACGCCTTATGCACATTAATGAGTTTTCAGATCTCAATCATTAAGAACAAACTTTTATTAATTAGATATCTGCCATGTACTGTGTTTCATCTATTAAAAGCCCACTGGTCTATTAAATCTAGCTTACTGGTGGAGCTGTAATGTTCAGGATTAAAAGTCAGGCAGCATTATGTGACCCAGTCCAGCAAGTGAGTTTCATTTGTTGGGTGATTTTGATTCGTCCAAGCAGTGAGCAAGGTCAATGCAGTTGAGGTTAAGAAGAAACTGGATTGACTTCATACAGTCGGTTTTGTTGCCAAACCTGTCAGCACTAGATCACCTTGATTTGAGCTTCTTATACACTGCAGTTTTTGTTTGTTTCCACTTTTCTTTGACTTTGTTTCCTCTTGCTCTACCGATCAGTTTCACCTGTTCCTTGTTTCCCGCCTTCTTATTTGAGCTCTTTGTTTTCCCCAAATCCTTCCTTCTTATGTCTTGCTTCTTAATACAGCTAGAAGTGATGAACAACTGTGACTCCAGCAGAGCTGTGCTGGTCTGTGCACAGTGTGTGGTCTACGTGGGATATATGGAGCAGCAGTTTTATAAATAAAGATGAAATTGTGAATTTGGTTACAACCTTACAGCACTACAATGAATGTCTTTTTCAAAAGACTTTGTTAGACGCAGGAATAAGACACATGCGATGAGGGGTACTGTATCCAAAAGCAGCAGAAGCAAGCAACTTAATTAGCATTAGTCAATCATGGACATCACGGAACATGTTAATTAGCCCTTTATATGTTCACCTGATTTAAATAGTGGACAAGAAAAGCTCACACGTGTGTTTGTGCAACCTAAGCACCTAGACTCATTAGCGCTGTGAATTAAGTGCACTAGCTAGCCACATTTGTTACATGTAATTGGGTAGAGTTGCCATGGAGATGAGTGTGTTCTGCGATAAGTATTTCGCTCAAACTTTGATTTAATTTTTTAGCCGAAACTAATATTATAGTAATCGAAGCCATGAGGCCAGTTTTGCTTGCTGATGCAGAACAACAATCGAATGTACAGTAGAATAGACATAAATTAGCCTTAGCAGCCTTTTTTTTATTTTAGCTTAATGTAATTTTAATACATTTGTGTGTTTGCGAAATGCTTAAATTGAAGTCATCAATCTATTTCCAGACTCTCGAGTGCATTGTGTCTACATTAATATCTCAGGGGTTGAGAAACTGGGTTGTTAATATTATTTTTTTTTAGAATATTAAACAGTTTATTGTGTCACAGCCATCAAAACCAATGAAACCATACCTTAGACAAAACAGGCTTTGAGGGAATTCTCATTTTATTGTCGTTTGAAAATATTTTCATTGTTTCATAGCGGGTGAGAAGCTCTGGAAAGCGTTATTAAGGCGGAAAGTGAGTGCGTTTCATATGTCGACTGGATTTAAAACAGTGAGAAGTGAGAACTTCTTTGGAAATACACGAAACCGTTCAAAAAGATGTCCGAAAGTCCCTGTCAAGAGATTTCCAACTTGAAAAAGAACGTTTTGTAATCTTTCATACGTCCTTCAGAGTGAAAATGGACACACTCACAAAGAAATGAAAAGAATTCTTCCTTTGTTTCTGGCAGTCAGCAGTAAAGTTTGGGCCGTTGTGCACTGCAGAGTGTTGGATCAGCAAAACAAATGGCTGCTGAAAAATGCATTAAGGTTAAATAAACAATAGGCCTTCCCTGAGACTCCTGGTGGAGCATAGTTTAATAAGAAGCACCGTTGTTGGCCAGTTCAAGACCGATCTAAATCAGTCTGCTGTCCCTGCATGTGCATGATTACATAATCATTTTCCCTGAATAATTTAGCATCACTAGAAGAGCCTTGTAAAATTTATGTCCTGGCATTTTGTTTTTAGGTCGAGAGTCTGAAAGAGTCCAGAGAGATAGTGAGACCAACAATTTGTGAAGTAAAAAATGAAAAATTACATACGGTTAAGGTCAGGATGAGGGGATATGTTTTCATAGCTTTCATAACTTTTTTTTTCTTCATTTATAGAATCCAGTGAAATCCCTCTCTCTCAAGAGAAAATGGTACAAATAAGTGACTCCACATTTTTCCCATTTGGAGAAACCTTTTTTTTTCTGCATTTTATTTTCCTAACTTGAACTATAACTATACCCTCACCATCCTAACTTATATTATAATACAAACCATCCATCCATCTTCCATACTGCTTATCCTACACAGAGTTGCAGGGGAGCCTTGGGCCTATCCAAGGGTACTTGGGGGACAAAGTCGGGGACAGCCTGGATGGGGTGCCAACACATTGCAGGGCACAATCTCACACACACACACACACACACATTCACACACTACGGACAATTTGGAAATGTCAGTCAGCCCATAATGCATGTCTTTGGACTGGGGTGGAAACCAGAGTACCCGGAAGAAACCCCCGAAGCGCAGGGAGAACATGCAAGGACACGTTCTACAAGGAGGCAGGATTCGAACCCCCAGCAATGCAGAGGCGCTTTACTCGTTTATATGAAAGCTTCAACTTTTAGAACAACAATGCTGTCAATTATCTCCTAGATCTCTAGCAAGCCGTTTTGATACTCTGCCGGCGTATAGCTAGAACTTCGAGTCCAATTTTCCTTTAACTTTTCATATGAATTCTTGGGAATTTGTAAAGGCAGTATTGTCCCTCGAGTGTAAAAGGTTGTTTCCTTTACTTGGTGTAATAAGTTTTGTGTAGCATAGAAAGTGTGTTATCAAGGTTGTGGGTGGGTGAGTGTGATATATAGGGGATCTGATCAGCAATCTGATGTTCAAAATGTGCGTGTGCGCGCATCTGAGGGAAGGAGTGTGTGATGTATAGTTGATATGAAGAGTGTGAGTGGGCTCTCTGATCACAGAGAAGTGCTGAGGGAGCAAGATGGAGCACAGAGGAGGTGAGAGAACCATCCTCTTCCTTCTTATACTGCAATTTGTTTCTTCCTCCCCCACTCCTTCCCTTCCTCCCTCCCTCCCTCCCTCCCTCCCTCTCTCTCACTCACTCTCTCGCTTTTTCTCTCGGCTGAGTGATGGCGTGGAGGTTTCAATATAACTGCAAAGTAGGACTCTGGTCTCCGATGGTAAAACATCAACGCAAAAATATAACAGTCAAGCTGTTCCAGAGTTCATACATCTGCCACTCAATCTCAGAAGCAGCAGTCAAGAGGTTCAACAAACAAAGCTATATCTCGCCTGGCATGCAGCATTGAGTGAAATACTACCCCAGAGTTGAGTTACGTGTATGTCGTGAGGATTTAATACTGAAATTGTGCACAATGGTATTCAGACTTCAGATAAATCTGTAGACTCAAGAAGCGCTATTCAGGGAGTTATGTACATGAGGCGTGTTTTAGTTGCACACGATTTTGACCTTAAACTTAAACAACTTTTTCATGATATTTTTACCTTTTTCTCGAGTTAGGAGCAGCACTGCAAGGAGCAGCATCTGACAATTTGGTTTAATGTTTTGATTTCTGATTTATGTTTTGGTCTGTACATACATTCAAAATACTATTGAGGCCAAAATTAAACACATAACTATGACACTAATGATTTAAATAACAGTATCGTCCATTTAAAACCATGAAACCTTTTTTTTCCCCCCAAACGGAGGACATCAGAGGAGATATTTGGAAACTGAACGTCCTCAGTCAGCTTTTTCTTCATACCATGGGCATGTCTTCTTTATAGTGAATAACTATTGGCATTCTTTTATTACTTTGACAACCCAAAATAGTGAATTAAAGGCATGATACATTTTTCTACATCCCACACACATCATGATTATATGACTTTGATTTAGTATCTCATGGCTTTGTTAATTTGTGCACACAAGTAACTGTTGGAGCATGATATATTAAAAAAAAAAGTGTTAAATAAGAGTGTGTACTGGATCAAGTGCTTTTTTATTAGATAATAAGGATGGATGCTATATTGTTGAATTAAACCAAATGTTGCACTAACATTTGCCTCGCACCTCCAGGAATCGGGGTTAGATTCCCATCTCCGCCCTGTGTGCATGGAGTTTGCATGTTCTCACTGTGCTTTGTAAGGTTCCAGCAGGTACTCCAGTTTCCTCCCCCATTCCAAAGACATGTGTCGCTCCCTGCGACCCTGTGTAGGATAAGCAGTACAGAAAATGGATGGATTGATATACTAGACTCCTTATTTCTTCTTACTAGATTTATTTCAGTGCTTACCATCTTCCTTTTTTTCATCTAGTCTTTTTTATTTTCCATTTTTAAATCCTCTCATTATTAGGATTAAAGGCAAGTGCTTATCTTTAAAAGGTGGTGGTCTAGATACTATTTTAAAAAAAAACATTTTGTGAACTCAAACAACCTGGCGATCTTGGATGGCACATAGTTACAGAACTACATATATGGTTAATATTTTCGGGACTACCGCAAATTTGTACAAATATTACAACAGTTTAGGGTTAGGGAAACGTTGTTTTTTTGTTTTTTTCTTGTTTTGTTTTTTTTAATCTATTTTTTTTTAAATAGACTTAACACATTTTTCACTAGAGACCAAACAGTCTTCTTTATGCCAAGTAGAAGTAGCAGCAGGACTATGATTATAATTATGATTTCCCTGGATGGTGATGCATCATGATAAGCACATAATCTGTTCTTCTATCTCCAGCAGTCGCCGACCCATCAGTCTGTAGCGCTAATTCACTAAGTGTCTCTGGCCGTGCCTTAGGACCATTAACGTCTGGAACATTACAGCGTGTGTCCATAATTTTTGTAAATTGTGCAGGCTGGGACATTTTTTAACATTTCCCACTGGAGAATAGCAGCAGCAGCAGCAGCAGCAGGAAGGGTGCCATCTTGGGATTGTTTTACAATGCTTCCAGCAAGATGATTATGCATGATACTGATATGATTCTAATCTCTACAATGTTTTTTTTTTTTTTCCTTTTGCTTAATAAAGATCTCCACTGATGTATAATTCATATTTGATTAGATTGTTGTGATGTTGTACTAATAAGTCCAATATGGACTGGAGCAGGAATCTCCATCTTTAGTCACGGCATGACATAATACTGCACAGTTTCCTGTTTTTCGTGCTCAATCACACCTGATTCAATTCAAGTATAAGTTACAGTATAAGGTGTGTTAACTGTATATGATGCGCTGCTGATATTTTGCGACATGCTGCTAGTAACCTGAGTCACTAGCAATAAATACAGGCAATAACAATGTCAAAGAAGCTAGTCTATAATGAACATTACAGCTAGGAAGGGTCTAGCTGTGCAGTTCAATGTCTCTCGGGGATGTAAATTTGATCGTGCTTGCTCTACACTAAGGAAGTTTCCAGTTGTATGAGCTCAACCCATTGGGTTTTGTGTGTAATTGGTTAGAGTTAACAGTAGTGCAATCCCAGTGCTCATGTTCCACAACTGTTTTTGAGAAGAATACAGCTCCTCTCTCAAAACACAGCCTTGGGAGAGACATCCTTATCTGAGATATTCCCTTACTGGAGCCAGCTCAGGAACAGCGCCAAGAAAGCTGTAAGAGGAAAGCCGGTGCATCCTTCTCGCTCCCTCAGCAATGAGCCAGATCTTTTTGTTGACCTTCACAGAGCAGAGCTGTTGCCTTTGTGCTTAAAATTTTTTGTCTTTATTACTGTTTTTCAGTTCATTACCTCATTAAAAGGTAAAGATAATTCAGGCATGTTAAAGCACTTAAGCCATATATTTATGAAGTTGTGAGGTTCAAAGGAACTCAACCACTTAAAAAAAATAGTGGGGTACTGAGTTTGGAGGGGTGAGGGGGCAAGTTTGGAGCAGACGATTGGCAGTTTGTGGTGGTAGTGGTTGGGTTTCATGGGTGGGTTGGCAGGTTTGGAACAGGGAATGGGCAGATTGGAGTGCTAGTTGCTGGGTTTAGGGATGGCTGGGTAGGTTTGGAGCAAGGAATGGGCAGATTGGAGTGGTAACACCTGGTTTTGGAGAAGGGCAAGTTTGAAGCTGAGTGAGAGGGGGCTTGCATTTTTGGAGCAGGCAATGAGCAGGTTGGGCTGGTAGTATCTGGGTTTGGAGCGGTGGGTGGGCAGAGTTGGGCCACACAATGAGCAGATTGGGGAAGTAGTGGCTGGGTTGGGTGGAGGGATGGGTGGGCAGGATTGGAGCATGCAGTTGGCACATTGGGGTGGTACTGGCTGGGTTTGGCACCATTAGTGTTTAGAGTGGATGTGGAGCTTGGCTTGAATCATGTTCTTAGCTGGATTCTGGAAGGTTGCGTTTTTCTCAGTCAATAAAGCAACTAAGACAGGAAGGGGGCACAACCCCTTTGGGGTTCAAACTCATGATATGCCAACTTCCACTGACCCTTTCTCTCAGTCAGCAGTCGCTTCTTCTTCTTTTTGTTCTACTTCTACTCATTAGTGCAGTTCCTATTTTCCTCCTCCTCTCACAAGTCCACCTCTCCATCTCCGTCTTTCTCTGCCCCTGTCTCTCTGTCTCTCTCTCTCTGCTCTCTCGGTCTCTCCTTCTGTCTGTCTCTCTCTCCTTCCCCCAGGCGAGGCCTTGGGCGTCCAGCTCACACATCCGTCACTGCACCAGCCTAGCTGTCAGACAGAAAGAGAAAGATTGGTTAGCTGTTGTTTAGAGCTAATGTCGATCGAGCAGACAGGCCCTGGTGAAAAGCCCTCGTTAGTCAGCAGTAAAGTGATGGGAGAATGGCAGAGCAATGGAGAGTAAAGAGAGAGAGTGAGAAAGAGGGCCAGACCTCAAAACATTTACGGCATCAGGTATGGGGTTAGCCACAAACGTGATAAAACTCAGGTTCATTTGATTGGATTTCAACCTTTGAGCAGCGTGTAGTATTCAGAGTGTCCTACTGCAGAGATCATCTATATTTTACAGCAAAAGTTGCTCTCCCTGATGTATTGTGAGGGTATTTATACACTCTGCCTCTTTCTCTGTCGGTCCCTTCTCTTTTCCTGTCAGGTTGATCTTTGCATTCGACACTTTTTGTAAAAAATCGATACAGAGGCACAGAAAATATGTCCTATTAGGGACTGACTTGTCTACTTCATGTCAGTTTGTCCTGTACATGAAATGTGTGTCATGTACAGCAACTTTTTATTATTTTAATATTTTCTCTCACCTACCTGTCAAGGATCATGAGATGCACATTTTCTGAAGGACAGTATGAGTTATAAATTGTTTCACCACTCATAATGGTAGGTCATGATAGACCTAAAGGTTATCAAGAATATATCATGTATTGTGTATAGTTTCTTTATTCCTGTGACTGAAATTCCTTTTTTTTTTTTTTTTTTTAAATGAGCAAACACAGTGTGGGTGTTGTAGAATCTAGTACCTGTAGCACTTCCTGTCATTGTTACTATGTAAGCCTTACAGAACAATCCCATGTCTATCTCTCTCTGCCCAGGTGTTATGTAGATGACAAGGTGTCCAAAGTGGCCTGGCTTAACCGCTCCAACATCATCTTCGCCAGTGAGGACAAGTGGTCCCTTGACCCCCGTGTGGACCTGGTGACAAAGGGCCAGCTTGAGTACAGCCTGCGCATTCAGAAGGTGGATGTATATGACGAGGGGCCCTATACCTGCTCGATCCAGACCAAGCAGCAGCCCAAGACCTCACAGGTTTACCTTATTGTACAAGGTGAGCTTAGATCTCAGGCTAGGGATTTGGATGATTGACAACCTGTCGGTTAGCTGACAGCTCAGAGGCACTTGTCATTGCACTACTGTGGTCTTAATACCTCAAACCAACTACCTTGGGCAAGGACTTGCCTTACAGTCATCAAGGACTCTGTCTTCCAGCCTGTCAAACAGACAGAGATTTAAATATGTGTTTGGGAATGAGTGGCAAAGTTTATGAGTGGGGTCATAGCTGGTTGATTCCATGATATCATGATGGAGTAGTGGCATTTTTGACACAACCACATTATGGCCATGCACTAAGTAAATAAGTTACTTGTCAGTCTTCATGTGAGATGTGGTAAAATATTCAAACATGCATTATTAAAGGCCATCAAAGGTGATAGCTACGGAATTAAATGGTGTGCACTGAGCGAAATACAGCAAAACATATCATTTATGGGGAATTTATCTAGCATTCTCTTATTTCATTATTCTATCCTGTAATGCTATAATAACACTGATTGCACTTATTAGCCACCCTGTCCTTAACCTCAACCTTTTGTGCAGGTTTATCATCAGTATGAACGTGTCACATTGGTAGGAAAAAATCTTGAAGGCTGCTTACAGACGACAAGTGTTTTCCAATTTGGTCTCTCATCAAGGCAACATATATTCAGTAAACAGTTTATTTGGAAGCAGTCGTGCAAAAACTTCAACATATACGTGCTGTCTGGATTGATCCCTACTAGTCATGGTTTAATGCTAATGTTATAATACATAATTAAAGTCCTGCAGACTTTTTTTTTTTTTTTTTTTTTAAAGGTTAGAGTTAATCCCTATTTTAGACTTAAGGATTTGTTTTAAATAGGGAGGTGAGGTAATGCAATTATTACCAGAGAATTTCTTTTATTTTAGTTCCAGCCATCATTTCAGTAATTTTTTTATAGACTGTCTATTCAAGATTACACTGTATTTTACTTTCTATGAAATGAGTAGTAGAAATAGCCCCAGGTAATATATATCCCATCTGAATTTCCATGTTTGTCTTTTCTTGAGGGGAAAGCGATTTTGTGATATGGCGATGCTACAGGAAACGGAGAGATACTCCAGTGAAATATACATTTACATTACATCACTTATCCGTTTAAAACTAATCCAATCCGAATGGAGCTTTATTCTCCATTTTGAGTTGTGTGCATTAAGCTAGTGTCTGCTATCTCACAAATCTACCCTTTAACAAACCGTTAATGGGCTGTCTCTCTTACTGATGCCGATACTGCTAAGCAGCAGAAAGGATCTATAAGAACAATTTGTACAGTCCTTAAATCCATAGAGTCAGCGCTAATGCTTTAACCATTCATTTGTATTGTCTTTAAGTACTTTCGGCTTTCTGTGTCTTTTGCTTTGGGATTCCCATTCATTTCACATTGATTAGACCCAGTTTTTGACACGCTTTGGAGTTCCTTTATTTTTTCATCATTGTGAAAGAAATAATGGTCATGCTCAGAATTTGGGCCACAAAAGAAGAAGATAAAGTTTTGAATAATTACAAATATATATATTTTTAAAAAGCTTTTCTTTGGGTAATTACTTGAATATGAACAGTATTAACAATTAACATTAAAGACCCATTCAAATATTTTTCATTTAATAAAATGTTTGCTTAGACGAAAGGCCCATATTTGCTTAGACATTTGTTAAGGTATCCTGCTCCAAGACCAGTTTTTTTGTGGGTTTTTTTTGTTTTGTTTTGGTTTTTTGCTACAGAGGTCGCTTTGGAAGACTTTAGTACGTTTGCCCTTGGTATGCATTGTTTTTGTTCTTGGGTGCTTGGGCAGGTTGAAATGTTTTTGGCAAAGTGCTGAAGAGATTTATGCCTGCTACCTCTAGGGAGGCTGAAAAGTGACCGATCTCATTTCCTAAGCAGGAATGTGTTCATTATCCCTTTTGTCTTGTATCGTATAGCATTTTGTTCCTATAAACCATAACTCCTTGCACAATTAAGCGCAATTCTTTTGCACTTGCAAATTTCACTAGCTGGATGGCATAAAATAAATAACTGTATGGCGATGTAAAAAAAAAACAAACTTCACAAAACAAAGAGCGTGTGTGCCGTTCATATTCGGCAACAAACTAATAGTGAGTTGTGCTATTCTGTTGCTATACTTTTTATTGTTGAAATAGAATAAAGGGGAGATTTTCACCAGTTTCAGAGGGGAATGTTAGACCACACACAGGTTGTTGGAAGTACCACAATCCAGGACAGACATTACATCTTTAAATTCTGAAATCTCAATGGTTTGAACCTTTAAAAAAATCTTTTAAATTCTGCAAAAGTTTCTTCTACAGTAGGAAGCTCTTCAGCTTTAGAAGAGTATAAAATGCAACCAAGTTATTGAATTGTGTAATTTATGGTCCCCAGAGAACCATTTCAGCACACTCTCAGTTGGTCTGGACTGTAAGAGGGAGTTTTTCAAGACAGTGGTTGTCTCAATGCATGAGTCGCTGTGATCTCAGCAAGGCAAACCTCAAATCTATTTTTCCACAGGCCAAAGTCGCAGATTTTTGCCAGCACTGTATGGGTTCTCCACAGGCCTTTTTTTAACCATCGAGTACAGCTCGACATGTTTTCTTCTACGCCTCAAAGTCACTGCCTACCAAGCTGGAGGGTGTCTAGCTTACCCACTGTTCTGCCTTATGGCAATGTGTGTATTCTTCCTGTGATGGTGTAATCAGATCTAATCTGAGGGTGCGACTGCCTCATCAAGCAGCATGGTGAAGCATCGGTTAAAAATAATTTATATGCAAATGAATGAAAAGGATTGGTCATACCAGGTTAATGTTGAGGACCTCTAGCTCTTGAAATTATAAGTGTAGCTTCATAACAGTTCCAATTACTTTGCTTTGTGGAATTAGTTATAATTATGAGCTTTTGTGTTTCAAAACAATTGTTTAGATCTTAATTAAAAGTGTATTCATCTAGTATTAGGTTATGGTAAGGTCATGGGTAGATTTATCATTTGTACCTTGTCTGAAAGTTAATTTGAATAAAAGTTCAAATGCACAGAAACATTATTATCAGATTTGAAATTGCGCTAATAGACCAGCCATTTCTGAGCTAATCTCTAGCCCAGTTTCTTCAGAACCTACTTCTCACAGTTACGCCCTCAGTGGCCAGCCCAATACTAGACATCCATTTAAATGCAAAGTTTTTGAATATTGTTAATTGTATTTTTCATCATGGAATTTCATAGCGAGTCCCGCTGGGGCCATGTGTGTGCGGAGATTGCATGTTCTCCCCGTGCTGCGGGGGTTTTCTCCGGGTACTCCAGTTTCCTCCCCAGTCCAAAGACATGCATGGTAGGCTGATTGGTGTGTCTAAAGTGTCCGTAGTGTATGAATGGGTGTGTGAGTGTGTATTCTGATTGTGCCCTGCGATGGACTGGCACCCTGTCCAGGGTGTACCCCGCCTTGTGCCCAATGCTCCCTGGGATAGGCTCCAGGTTCCCCGTGACCCTGAAAAGGAGTAAGCGGTAGAAGATGGATGGATGGATGGATGGAATTTCATAGGTGATAAAGCCAAGATTGCACAAAGCCATGATTTGGTATTAAAAACAAACATTGCTGTGGTAGGTGTGATCAAATATATTGCCAAAATATGTTCTTGATTCCAGATGTGATACTTCATGCAGACATTGTTTCATCTTTCAAAAGTTACTGAACTTCAGCCGTTTATAACATAGATCTCAATTCAGTGCACTCTCTGCAACCCTGCAACCACTGAAGACACCGATTCCTGTTCAAGCCCTGGGCACCATTGCGAGTAAACAATGGGGTCATCTCATAAAATTATCTCATTGAGACTAGTGCCAGGCACAGTAAGCTGACATCCCATGTTACCTTGTTAGTGAATACCCTAACTACCCCACTGAACAACTGACAGAAATTCCCACCTGTTACTTTGAATATCATGAGGTCTTCAGTAAGGCATGTGCTGTCCCTTGTAATAGACCCTATCACTGTACCATTGATCTCTTGTCTAACACTCATCCTCTACAATCAAACATTCATTCCTTATCCCCTGCTAAGAATATGGAAGAGAGCCTTGAAAGAGTGTAGCTAAATCCCATCAACAAAGGTATAAGGCCATCTACATCACCAGGTTTGGCAAAGTTCTTCTTTGTCCAGGAAAAGGAAGGAGGCCGGTGGCTATGTAATGACCACCAGATCACTCATAGATATATCATTATGCATTATCCCTTGTTCAACTAAAATCAGCTCTCATATTTTTGAAACTAGAGCATATTAACTGAGTCTGAAAAGCGGGATAAATGGAGGAATGCCACTACATCATGTCACTATGAATATTTACATAATGCTGTATGGCCTGGTCAACATCCCTTCCATTGATATACACTATATAGCCAAAGGTAGATAGACACCTGACCAATCACACTCATATGTGCTTGTTGAACATCCCATTCCAGATTTAGTCCCACCCTTGCTGTTATAATAAGCTCCACTCTTCTGGGAAGGCTTTCCCCTAGATTTTGGAGCATGGCTGTGAGGATCTGTTCATACAGCCACAAGAGCATTAGTGCGTTCAAGCAGTGATGTTGGGTGAGGAGGCCTGGGGTGCAGTCGGTGTTCCAGTTCATCCCAAAGGTGTTTGGTGGGGTTGAGGTCAGGGCTCTGTGCAGGACACTCGAGTTCTTCCACTCCAAGCTTGGCAAACCATGTCTTCATAGAGCTCACTTTGTGCACAGCAGAGTTATCATGCTGAAACCCGGTTGGGCCTCTTAGGCCCAGTGTCCAGTGAAGGGCAATCATAATGCAACAGCGGGATGATAAAAAGAAATTCTAGACAATTCTATGCTTCCAACTTTGTAGCAACAGTTTGGGGAAGGCTCACACATGGCTGTGATGGTCAGGTGTCCACATACTGTTGGCCATATAATGTACCAAGAACTTCATCTGTTACCATTCCCAAAGCAACCTTGGCCCCATCTAAATTAATAACACTTCCAGCCCTTCGCACACCATTTGAATCTCCTGACCTCTCATTACGATATTTTGACATACCTGCTCACAAAATTTTTATATAATTTTCCAGAAGTCTCGCTCCAGCACTCATGCATGTGGCATTACTGAGCCATTGTTTCCATTCCTGATTATTTGGTTCCAACTTAAGCTTTGTTACATTTTGCCCATTTGGTCTGGCTTAGTTCCTGCCCATTGGAGGGTTTAAATGAAAATATAAGTAATTTTTTTAATGGTGTTTTCATAGAAAAGTTTCACTCAGGTCAAGAACAAATCCTCTAGAATTATACATAAGTAGAGTAATGAAATACAAATACTAAAATAAAACTCTACACCTAAGCATATGGACCGGAAGCTTGTAAGCGGCTTTAATCTTAAAAGCTGCCAAAGCGTACCTGTTGGGTCATTAATAATAAACTGCTCTGTTCTTTTCCTGTAAGTCACTTTGGATAAAATTATGTAAGACAATAAATGTAAGATAGCTGACTGGTGTGGACAATGTTCCTCAGCACCATATCATAAATTGAAGATGTTACCGGTATCCATAAAAATGTTCTCTCAGCAATGGTATTTATGTACTATGGTTTAATACCATCCTCTCATTAAAAAGACCGAACATAGACTATTTGAATTATGGACAAATCATTACAGTATTCAGTTTTGCTGAGCCATTTGCTATATGTTTAATTCTGCAGCCTTAAACTCACCTAACTAAGCATTTCATCCAAATACACTTTCTATTAGTTTCAATACACACTCGATTTCTCTTTTCTAGATCTCCATTATCTTCTCATTGCGTACATGATGCACACAGATGATCATTTCTTATCCCAAAGTAATTAGAAGCGCACAGCGTGGAGCTGGATAATTAATACGCTGATTATGACCTCTGTGACCCATTTGCTGTACACTCCTTTCCTTAACATTCCTTTTGGAAGAATAACTGTCTGCTGAATCCAAATGAAGCATTTCTACTCTTCACAGTGCAAATTATCGTCCTCACAAACCATCCAAAATTGCACGCTGTGAGCAGGGAGACCAATCAAAGTTGAGTGGTTCTTAGAGTTCGGATTAATCACAGGAGTCCACAAGTGTCATAGAGACAGATCTTTCGAGTTTTTTTTTGTTGAAAATCGTATATATCTATCTTTGATCATGCTGTTCATCCGGAACCGAGAAGCGGTAACGTGAGGAACTTTGAGGCTGCATAACTTAATCACATGACCAACATTAAAATAAGTCGAAGAGCATGGAGGGATTTTGAGAATGATTTTTGGAGTAAATGGTTAAATGTAATATTAATAATTAATCAGTGGATTGTGAATACCTATGATCTGGTTATCTTCTTGAATAAGCCAGGATTACACAGGACAAGTTTGGCATGATGCAAGTGAATGTTGATGCACTTTTTTAAATTGTGTATACAAAAAGCAGTTTGCCATGTGACCAAGAAACTGCGGGGAAAAAAACAACATAAAACTTCTCTGTCCTAAAGACTTTCCTGTGTTGGAAAACTTACCTCTTATTGTTACAATGGGCTGACCCAGGAGACTCCTTCGGTAAATGCTACGTAAATGTTCTTTACCACATCAATAATTGCACACGTTTTTTAAATCCACTTTTTGGAAGCTTCTGCTAGGGATGTCACAAGAACCGATACTTCGGTACCAAGTCGGTACCAACATTCTTAAAACGTGACGGTACTTGTTTTTCTGCAGTAGCTTTGGTATCGTTGGTTATGAAGATACAGAGTTTGCAATTCTTCCGGAACTGAAGGGGGCAACAAATATGCGTAAGTGTTTTAGTCGGTCCACAAGTGGTGAAGAAGAAGAAAAACGCCTACAAGCACACGGGAAAAACTACATAAAATGGCGACAATTTTAGCTCCGCCCTGACTCGTTGAGAGGAAAAGAGAGGAAAGCTCGTTGAGAGGAAAGGTAGCGTTGGTTGCCGGTGTGTAACCGATGCTATCTTTCATTTTAAACACAGCGAGGAAACACCTGGAATTTGGAGAAGCACCTGAAAGACGGTCCTATATTATGTTTGTTTGAGGCAGCTGGCATTGTGGCCGTGAAACCGGCTAACGTTATGCTCCATGTAATGTTGGTAATAGACAATTATTTGTTAACGATGCTAACGCATTGTAATGTTATAAACTACCTCCTAATGGGCCAACATGCATCGCCATTCAGCCCGTGTCCTGTCAGCTAAATGTAATAATGTCACTAATAATAAATAAATAATAATAATAAATCTCTTTGGCCTGCCACCACATCAGTGAATTTAAACTAATGCTTGCATTCAGAGTATAAGGTGGGGGTGCGTGCATGTGTGTGCACCTTAGGAGTGCACCTTAGCACTGTTTTATTAGTCATTGTCAGACAGTGTTTGATAACTAAAATACCCCCCCCTCTCTTTTTGCCAGTATTAGCCATACGAGGATGTCCTCCAGGAGTTTTTAATTTTATTTTAAATGTTTTTTTCTTTTTTTATACCACACCGTGGTATCGACTTTGGTATCGTGTACTTTTTTGTGGTATTGGTACCAACTACTAGATTTTTGGTATCGTGACATCCCTAGCGTCTGCCATACAAATCACTGTTTAAATTGTTACTATAGAAACAATAATGTGTTAGGAAAAAGCTACTGTTCTAGAAAATTAATCAATACTTTCTGGCCAGTCAGAATCTTGGTTTGAACCTGGTTATAACCCGCTGGTCTTATGACCATATAGAGGGATGTAATGGCGCCATTAAATAATCATCAGGTTTACAGTTTCTGCTAGCACTCGCTACTTAGAAATGTAATTTCCTGACTACAGTGTGGAGGCAGAGGAAATGTTCTTGTAATTACATGTGATCTAGTACATTTCAGCCCCCCTCTGTGATTACACAGGAGCGAGATTAGACATGAAGCCAATATTAATAAGGTGCTTTCACTGCCTGAATCATTCAACCTTTTTTTTTTTCCTACAAATTGCAACCCATTCGTGACAGATCGCGGTGTGTTTTGACGTCTCAAAAGAGCATGAAGTAAATGATTGCAGACGTTCAAAATTCTGCCAAGTTTTGCCTCATTGTTCTGCATTTCTGATCCACAGAGACACTGAAATTTCGTTTCATTGTAATATTATGTACGCTTCTGTGTGTGACCTTTGCATCTCTGGGCCTTATGGGTATTATGGGTCGAGATTTCTGTATAATGTTTGTTACATTTGAAGTACTAAAATGGAAATGCAGTGTGTGCGTGAGAGGTCGGTGAGTAATGTGGCAGTAACAGCAGTGGGATGGACACACTCGTTGGCTTTGTCTCATTAATGGTTTCTGAAGCATTGCAACATGCAATTACTCTTCCTCGCTTGCTCACTCCCTCCTTCGATCTCACTCTTTCAGACTGTGAAGTCCTTTCATGAAGCCACACAGCGGGTTATTAAATATTTATGGCTTCTGTATTTATCCCCAAAGCACAATGTGCTGGTATTTAGCAGGGAAGCGTGAAGAACTGTGCAGGAGAAGTGTGTGTGGGTGTCTTTGTGCCCAAAGTGTGAAGTAAAGGTAAAGACCAAGGCGCCTTGACCTTTACCAGTTATCTCAGGACAGATGCAATCTTTTGGCCCTGGTGCCATTGATAGAAAAAGAGAGAGATCAAAAAGAATGGAGAGTAGAAAGCACAATCAGAGCTGGAAAAAGATATCAAAGTGGTAATCCAGCACTCTGGATTGATGGTGCCACCACCAGTCTTGCCTGGTTTAAGCATTCCCTCCGGACTGCATCATTAGTACCCACTGTACATGCTGTGACGAGGAGAACTTCACTCTCATCAAACCGCTGGATCTCACTTCCTGCTTCACTAACGCTACCGGAATTGTCTGCTTCCTTTGAAGCCAGTACCCCTGTAGAATCCCTTGATGTTTTAATGATAGAAATAATCTAGCATTCTGTTTTCTCCCCGGGCCGACTAGGACGAAAACGCGGTGAAAAACAGGCTCTTCTTTTCATCTTTTTTATGCTCTGCCAACATGAAGCTCATGCATTTAAATGGCGCAATCCTGTAGCGCTTCCAGGTACGGACAGGCCGTTCATTGGCGAAGAGCCCATCAGTCCAAGGGCAAAAGTATTGCAATGTCCAGACAGCCTTAAAGTACTGCGAGAACATTGGCTTTGAAGAATGATCTGGTGTCTGACAGCAAGCATGCAAATGTCTGGGTACTTGTTCATTGACACTGGGCTTTTCAAAAAGCTTGGACAGAGGTTTTCAGTCAAGTGAACTAAGAATGTACAGATGTTTACCAATATTACATTCATGAAAATAGCCTGTCATCATGGATTAAAATAATACCAAAACCTTGGTACCTGGTTTTAGACAATGTGATTCAAGTGGTCTTTTAAGATTATTTTATGAGATCCCAATAAAATCTTGTTAGAATTTTGTGCTATAAGATTTTCTCTGTGGGCGCATGGTGGCTTAGTGGTTAGTACATTCGCCTCACACCTCCAGGGTCCGGGGTTCGATTCCTGCTGGGGCCATGTGTGTGTGGAGTTTGCATGTTCTCCCTGTGCTGCGGGGGTTTCCTCCGGGTACTCCGGTTTCCTCCCCCAGTCCAAAGACATGCATGGTAGGCTGATTGTGTCTAAAGTGTCCGTAGTGTATGAATGGGTGTGAGTGTGTATGTGATTGTGCCCTGGGTTGGACTGGCACCCTGTCCAGGGTGTACCCCGCCTTGTGCCCGATGCTCCCTGGGATTGGCTCCAGGTTTCCCCGTGACCCTGAAGAAGGAGTAAGCGGTAGAAGATGGATGGATGGAAGATTTTCTCTGTCAGATTAGCTGATTTTCCTCTACCAATAGACCTGTGATTAACGAAAATTAGCATGTTCTGAATACGTCATCAATCAGTGCAAAAATGGCCTTGCATAAACACAACAGCATTCAAAGTGAGCTTGGGGTAATTTTACTGTCCAATTGCATGTTCGATTTATCTTTCACCATCGCCGCGACCGTATTTGTCCAGTGAGACCAACGAGGCAAACTGATCTCGACTCATGACTAAACCATTCTTCGACAGTGTGGAGTTCTTGACAGTTCCAAAAATCATAGCGTGTATTCCCAGCTTTTTTGTCTGCATTTTAACTGAAGATAGATGGTCCAGTGCCTTTCAGATCACTTTAAGTTAACCAGCTACATTTAACCATGAAAATGACCATCTGTCATTCCCAAAACACAAAACCTGTAAACCATGGCTATATGTTCTAGGAAACAACGTTAGCACGAATGGAGATCAGTTGAGTGAAGACACGTCGATGAAGGTCGTATTTAAATGCCTTAAGTAAATTTTACCAGAGTTGATGAGATGTGGATGCTGCTAATAATCAAATTGATTTCCAATTGTAAAATTATAATTTTTTAAAATCTAGCAATGATGGTTTTCCATTAGTAGATTAGTTTATGAATGTAGAAGTAAGCATGGTGTCTTTCGGTCAAATTAGAATGCAAACTTTAAATGTATTTTCTCCATTTTTCAGACTTTAAAATGCTAGACCTTTACTTCGGGTTGAGATACGTGTAAAAGAGAAATTAGAGTTGAAATTGAACTGGAATTTGACCATGTGAAGGGTTTTCCCAAGTCTCCACACTTAAGTGATCTTAAGGAACACTTAAGGAAATTATATGTATGAGATGGAACATTTTCCTCAATTAGAGCAGTCGGAATGACAGTTGTGAACTTTTCACGAAGCTCTCGTCCAGTGCATAGATCCACAGGATTCCTACGGGATTACAGAGAATGGCATACGAGATCCTTCATTCAATTTGCCCAAAAGAAGAAACCTTGGAAGATGGCTGTCCTTATGTTTCCCTCAACTTCACCTGACATGTACTTCTTTAACGTTTAAGCATGCTTGTTAGGCAAAATCTTGCCGCTTCACTGTGCTGGCAGAAATGAGCTACCACATTCAGTCTGAAAAGCCCTTGGTCTCTAACTGCCTCAGACAAAATTTACTAATTTTTAATGAACAGGATTTGGGAGATGGTGCTAGGTGCTATGGTAGCTACTGATTTTTAATGAACAAGACATGGGAGATGGGCGAGTATTCATGTGCAGGATGCTTATTTATAAAACTCAGATCACGATCCAAATCTCAATGCCAACACATTAGCAACGGACAAACCCAGGAAGGATTTAACAACCAAACTAAGGCCAAATCCCCAAAAGAGTATTCAAGTCAAGGCAAGGTTCAAAACAGAAGAATAGCGATCACAGTATACAAAGCTCAGAAATTTCACAGACCCAAGGGTAGGCAAGACTTCACAATGAGGCCATACTTTACATTGAACAGGAAGGGATCTAACTAGACTTCAGGGGAGGGAGAGGGAGGTGTAATGTCCAAAGCTAATCTGACATTGCATTGATTTGATTATTTTTGCATTGCTTTTGTTTTCCTGGACATTTTTTATTTGAAGTATACTATGTTATAGTTTTTTGTTACAGAATAGATTACTCTGATTCTTGTACAAAGCAATCTTTCAAGTCATAAATGTTTGTTAGATGCATTGTATTACTGCACCTTCAGCTGTTTTGACATTTTGTAAGTTGTTCAAGATAACAGCGTCTGCCAGAAGACTAAATGTAAATGAAGGCGACAGCCTTTATCTAGGGCATGCAAATGCCACCTGAAAATACTGCCTACTTATACAGCTGCATCCTGAATGAAATAAAGTGGCCATCACAATACTTTGAGCTGTCCAGAAAAAGGATATGATATAATGTGTTGCCTATCTTATAGCTGATCATTGCCTCTGGATAAGACAGTGTTTTAAAATTTTGAACATCATTTTTTTTTAAGATTTGGAAATTCTGTAAATCAGAGTGGAGGGACGTAAACACCAGTATAGATTGAGCTAGATAATATGGCTGAAAAAAAAGTTATTCACTGAAGTGGACAGAATTTCACAGAGGTGAATTGGTGTTTGAGAGATATCTTCCTAGCCTAATCAAGTCATCCAGTTGTTTTGTCAAGCCTCTCAGTTATGCATGATTCTGACCGTCAGTTTAAGTCTATTTTTCCTGCCTGGAATTACCTTGACCAAGAAGCAGTGCCACTGTCCGACAATGTCACATCCACCATGGACAATTCCCCTCCAGACCACTAGAGGGCAACATCACTCATGATTTGATCTTTCTTTTGTTGTTCAGGTCACTTCCTGTGTTTGGGCACTCCTGTTTTGTGTTCCCCCTGATTAGGTCTGTATTTGTTGCCCTTGTTGCTGAGAATTGTGGTTCTGTTGTTATGTTGTTGATACCGTGAGTAGCTTACAGTTCTGTTTAGTTTTCCTTGCCTTGTCTAGGCTTTGTCTAGTGTGTTATTGTGTTTTTCTGGTTTTGCTACTTTCTCTGCCATTGTTTGTTTGGAATGTTCATAACCTGACTCTGAATACACGTAACTTTCCCCACATTAATACTGATGTAACTTTTGGATAGAGTCACCAACTCTGAATACAGCCCTGTGTGTACGCTTGAATGGAATGATCCATGGATACACTGGCATGTTGATATCACACTCAGTGTGTATAAACATTACCAGAGCTGATCTCTTTCCAGCCAGGCCTCAGTGGTAAACATCCACCACTGATTTGGATCCACCACTGAGATGTACATGCAGTATTCATTACCCATGCCCTCTTGCTCACTAAAGCAAAGAGATAATGTCCCTGATGGCTGAACCAAGCATTAGTCCCTTTTGATGTTTAGCCCTCATCATGGATAAATATTTATGCCAGTACTTCCCGCCCAGAATGACCTTGCAAACATGGACACATCATTCCCATTCATTATAATAGCAGTGTAGTGAAGCAGATCATCAGTGTAATATGATATTTCTGACACTCCTCTGTTGTAAACAGCCTCACTTTGCTTAGAGATGATTGCTGAATAGTAAGAGGCGATACTTCATGGATTGAGATGTATTCCTAGTCCCCTGCCTCCTTGGTTATGCTTACAAATGAAGATATATTAACGAACTAGTCGGAGTTAAGTCAGTCAAAGGGAAGGGACCTAAAATAAATTATTCAAGTCTTTCAGGTTTTTCCCCCCCAGAATTTTCCAAAGATACAGTAAATCAGCACAGATTCAGTTAGGAAGGATTAACATTCACTGGAAAGGAAGGTGTTTCAGAGAGGCAGAGTGGTGTTGCAGAGACGTCTTACTATCCTACTCAAGTCATCCTGGTTTATTCTCAAGACTACCTCAGACCAATCAACTGGTTTCCCCACTACACTATTGGACCTTGTGGTCACTATCGGACCACGGTGTCATAAGGCCAGCTTTATATGGTACTCAACAGTGATTGCTGGTTCAATCCTGGTTAAGATATAAATTGGAAGCATACTAATTGACAGTGACTTGGATTGGGAAAGTAGGGGCTCAGCAGTTGAGGCTCTGGGCATTTGACCAGAGTTTAAATTACAAACTGCCACTGTTGGGTCATTTAAAAAATATATATTTTCTATCACACTGACAAAAACATCTTTTTACAAGCAGCCACTGGCCAAAAAGACAGCACAATAGTTACCACAAACAATATTCAGACACAGGACATAAGTAACACTTAACAGCACTGCAAAACAATTAAAACCAGCATTCATACTGAAACAACTGCCTTATGAATAGCTTAAAATCTAATAACCCTTTCTAACCCTCGAACTTCTCTAATTTCTCAATTCAACTGTTAATCAGTGTAATTGAAAATGATGCGCCATGGTCCAGCAAATTATATCTGCGGATAGAGCCAAGTACTCATAAATGTAAGAGTCTGTCAGAGTGACACAACTTGACTGGGCAATATTTTCCCAATCTTTCTTGTAAAAACATTTCTAGATCCATCAAATTGTAAGGGTACCTCCTGTGCACTTCCTGCTTCAGGTCATCCCACAGATTTTTAGTTGGATTCATGCCTGGGCTCTTGGTTCTTTTGGTTAAGCTGTTCCTTTGTTGATTTGATTGTATGCTTTTGGTCATTGCAATACTGAAAGGTAAAAGTCCTTTTCATCTTCAGCTTTCTAGCACATTCCATAAGGTTCTCTGCCAAAAGTAACTGGTACTTGGAGCTATTCATTATTCCCGCCACCTTCACTAAAGCCCCGGTTCCAGCTGAAGCAAAGCAGCCTGAAAGCATGATGCTGCCACCACCATGTTTCACCGTGGGTATGGTGAACTTTTGGTAATGTGCTTTTTTATATTGCATCAAAAAAAATACTTTTTGGAATTGTGGAATTATTATATCTTTTTGAATTGGTCTCATCAGATCATAACACATTTTGCCACATGTTCTGGGGTGATGTAGATGGGCTTGAATGTTTTATGTGAGAAAGGGCTTCCATCTAGTTATCCTACTCTATAGCCCAGACATGTGAAGAATATTAGAGATTCTTTCACATGCAGAGAGTAATCAGTACTTGTCAGATGTTCCTGATGTGCCTTTAATGTTTCTGTAGGTCTCTTGGCAGCCTCCCTGGTAAGTTTTTGTCTTGTACTTATGTACATTTTGGAGGGGTGTCCTGTTCTTGGTAGCGTCACTGGTACTCCAGTTTCTCCACTTGTTGATGATAGCCTTCAAGGTGTTTCAAGGTACATCTAATGTTTTGGAAATTTTTTGTAGCCCTCTCCTGATTAAATCCTTTTGACAGTGGAACTTTTTTATTTTTCCCTAAAATGTTTGATTTATTTTAGTTTTTTACTTAATTTTTATGCATTGTAATTTCACATCGATGATTCTGACAGGATTTATCTTGGGTTAATTTTTTTTCATCACAAAAACTTGCCATTTTAACAGGGGTCTGAAGACTTTGTCCCCTGTATATCATAGATAATTCTCAAATAAATATCAGATGTGTTTTAGATAATAATGAAGTAAAGTTAGTTAATGGTACTCTTTCTCTGTAGGAGAACATGGTCTTTTCCTTTGACAGTGTAGATAGTGGGAAGGTTGCGGAGGACATATGTATGTTCTGGTTCCCATGAGGCTGTTATTGAACCACCCCCATTTGATCAGATTCATCCAATCAAGGGCATGGAGAGGAGACTAATTAAAACCAGAACTCAGATAGAGGATAGCCATAATCGATGTCCGAGTGCACATCAGAGGGGAGGAGAGAAAAAGAGGGGGAGAGATTGAGACAGAGGGGAAAAAAGAGAGCAAGAGAAATGGATTAGGCCACTAATTCCTAAGCACATTGGTTTGTACCGATTGCCCTTTTTGAGATTTATCTCTGTCAAAGATGGCATTAGACACATTAAATAGAGCACTAATCAGTGTGAAAATCGGTTGTTTGATTTACATGTTATGCGCTTGGCTTGGTGAAGAGCTGAAGAAACGTCACATCACACGCACCATATTGCGGCTTCGTGTCACGGACTTAAATAGATATTGAATAGTCACATGTTGCTTGCTAATGTGAGCGTATCAAGCACACCCTGATACACCAAATGTGTACATATGGAGAACCCTGACTTCCACTTCCAATAGACTGAGTGCAAAACACACCACACACTCCGAATCAGCAGCCCTGATGAGCTCACAGCATGGCATATTAATTGTTGAGCATGTATGCAGTGCCAGTGTGCGATGCCATGCCCCTGCATCAGCCCTTTCCTGCTGGAACATCTGTTCCACGACATGGCGTCATGACAACACAACCTGACATCGAACAGCGCGATGGTGTGTTTGTGTGCTCCGGGAAAAGCTGATGTGTGTGTGTGTTGTGAGGCTGAGAGAAGCACAGCCAAATAGAGAAACAATTAGGCGTCTCGTGAAAAAGGGCCTTGGGGTGGATGGGTAAAGAGCTTCGAGTCATCGTGGCTCCAGGTCAACTGTTTGTTTCAATCTTTACTGCACACGAGGGGACTGAGGAGTGGAGCTAATGCATAATGCATGCACGGCTCGAAAGAGAGAGACAGAGAGACATGACTGAGAAAGAGAGACCTGAACTGCACTCAGTAATGACTTCCTACCTCAAATGTTCTCCGTTGATATTGCTCCAGAGTGCAGCATATGAAACAAAATGATGAAATGTAACACAGCTGCTCAGCGTTCGCACAACACATTCTGCAATCCTCAATGGTCAGAAGGTTGTTGATGAATTTCTTATAACAGCAGCCCTGACAGTAGCGCAGCTGCAAATCACAGGTTTCTATTAATGCGTTCGTTCTAATACGGTATTGTATTATAAGCCCATCCCATTGTGTTTATGTTAATATTTATTAATATTACTAATCCCTAGTAATATATGATGCTATACCCTAAATGCTATAACTGACAGATTCTGATGATATAATGAATTATTTGTACGTTATTGAAGAGTCTGGACATTAAGTATGTGATATGATTAAATGTATTTTGGGATATGAAGTGACAGATATGAAGATATTGCAGTTATACATGTTTTATCTTTATCACTAGTCTTATTCAATCGCTTTCATGCATGTCATCAACTTGTAATTTCTTTGGCAATACTTCGACAATAAAGCAGACATGCCAGTAAAACCCAGTGAACTAAAATGAATGGAGCGAGAGATGAAAAGAGGGTCAACAGAGGCGACACTGAAATTTTGTAAAAGTCCAGCCGGAATGACTTGAATATCAGTCTGTAATTAATATTTTATCTGCAGTGGCCTCAAAGATTTATTTTGTAATAAATTTCGGAGTTTTTCGAAGGTTTAAACGTCTTTCATTGACGTGTTGGTTTAGTTAATGGTTTCCCACATTACCCACAACGCTGATAGTGGTGCGATGCTGTCCACACTGAAATAAAAGAATTTCAAGAAAGTAAAAAAGCCTTGTTTCACCGGAAATGAGTCTTATTTTTTTGTGTAAAGATATAAATAATCTTGTCAAGCATCTTTTATATTAAAAAAGTAATCTCATTTTAATAAAATATTTAACTTTGTCTTAACATCCTCCAACTATTACTGAGCTATATAGATCAAGACACGCCCCCAGGGGCGGGACAAACACACGACCCGTAAAGGATGAGTTACCAAATGATTTTGATTGTTTGCCGATGCTACCATAATGAAAGCCGTTTTGGGTTTTATCCTTGAGTCATTCTAGCACAAAAAAATTAAAAATACAATTATGTACAACAATGCAAAGGAAAACTGTTTTTTTTTTTTTTTTTTTTTTTTTTTTTTAATGTTTCGGTTATGCAAACTCAAGCAAACTGTCAATTTTCTTCCAAACTTTCAATTGTGAGAGAAGGAAATAGGAGGGAAATAGGACAAAAAAAAAAAAAACCAGCTTTCCAGAGATCGCCTGTTTCCATCTCCATCTTGTCATTATTCCTGTGTGTGTGTTATTAGCTCCTCAATCACCCAAACCCCCTGAATGTAAATTGAATCTCTCCTGCTTCTCCAAGGGCCAACAAAAATCAAATATCATCTCCATGGAGTAGCCTGTAGTTTTTGGGGGGGGTTTCCGTGAATGAGTTAATGCCATTTCCTGAAGAAACCCATATGTCATGTGTCGGGAATTTGAGGTATTGTGGCAGAATAAGAGTCATACATTTGCGTTAAGTTGATAGTTGTGCACATGGTCTCAATTTTATCACATTTTTTGCTCACTGAATTACAGGCCATGACTGGTTTGTCTGGAAAAGACGAAAGGAAAGGCGTTTGTGTATACAAAGATAGAAATGTAAAAAATAATAATAATAAATATCCACAAAGAAGTGTTGAAGTTAGCATATGGGGAATGAGGAAATGCTATGCCAGGATCTTCATGGCTGCATGTGAGATTTGGCTGATGCCCGTTCACAATTCTGCACAAAATATGTGAAGTATTTGGATGGAAAAATAATAACAACTGAGTCATCGCTGTGTATCTCCTTTTATAGAACTGCACCAAATTTCTAACTGGCCTTTGAATTTGTTCCAGTCAGTTCTCTCTCAATTCAGCACGTTTGCCTCGCACATCCGGTGTTGGGGGTTTGATTCCCGCCTCTGCCCTGTGTTCACGGAGTTTGCACGTTCTCCCTGTGCTTTAGGGGTTTCCTCCTGGTACTTCAGTTTCCTCCCCCAGTCCAAAGACGTGCGTTGTAGGCCAGTGTTTGGGTAAGTTACTCAAAAAACGTACTCCACTACAGATGACTAATTACTAGTTTAAAATTGTAATTTGATGGCATTACTGATTACTGCATGGAAAAAAGTCATCAGATTACTAATTACTTTCACGTTACTTTCAAAACCTATCAAACCTACAAAAATACACTACAAAGTGAAACTCGTACAGTAGTTCTTTCAGTAATTTTAGTGCACGTCAGAAAAAGTAGGATTCATCATAAAACCTGCCTCGAGTGTTGTCGCTGTTTGTAGGACTTCCAGACCGATAAAATAACTAACTAACTAACTAGGCTAGTTTGGTGTCGCTAGCCAATGGGAAGCACAGCTAAGCTATCATTGTATGGGTTTAGCTGCTACAGTGCCATGTAGAGTACATTATCTTTCCTTCTGCTCTGCTCATAGCATGTTCGCGTAAACTCAAACTCATATAGACATTTACACACCTTGTTTTCCTGCTCAGCGCGAGAGGATGTTACTGTTTCAGTTTCAAACCATTTACTGGTTAAAAAAAAATCGCTGTATATCCGTTTTTGCTCACACTGACTATGTGAGCTAGAGTTTGGTAGAACTGAGAGACTGTCAGCCAATAAGACACGAGTATTTCCACGTATTTTCCCCGTAAACCCCGTCTGATTGGTCTCGCTTCAGTTCAGTTACGCAGTGACAAACTGCTCCATGTGTTCGGACGTGATTTATTTTAAAAATGCATTTTACTTCATGTTGTTTGCTTAACAATAAATTTGTAAACGCAAGTAACGTAATTTTATTGACATCAGTAACTGTAATCAAATTGCATAAATTTAAAATGTAATGCGTTACATTATGGTGTTATCAGGAAAAGTAATTAGATTATAGTAACACGCTACACCCAACTCTGTTATAGGCTGATTGGCATCTCTAAATTGTCCTTAGTGTGTGAATGGGTGCGATTGTGCCCTACAATGGGTTGACAGCCTGTTTAGGGTGCCCCCCGCCTTGTCCCCCAAGTCCCCTGGGATAGGCTCCAGGCCTTTAGCCTTGCTGCACGCCGTCCTCAGTTTGTTTGTTGCTGATTTTCACAGCATATTTATGTGTTTGAAGCCCTACACTGTTTTCAAGAACTTTTCCAATGATATGAAGGAATCCAGTCTAATGTTTACTCCAGACGTTGAGTATAATTCTATATCAATTCATAATGGAACAAAGGACCTTCAGATTACTTTTCACGCTGATTCGGATCGAATTGAATATTTGCACACGGCTGTTACAAGACTATTTCCCCAGGAACATAACATGCCCTCGCTGAATAGTTTGCAAACGGCTAATTGGAATCATTTATTAATGTACTCAGTCATTTCACTGAATGAAGATTCACCCATGTTTCAATTTAATAAGCCCTGATTTTGGCCTTGAGGATACATTATTTATTACTGAGGAAAGGGATTCATGTATTGTCGTTCGATCTGTTTTTCAGTTTCTCAGTTAAGGGAATGCTATAGAGATGATATGAAGCTCATTCATTTTGAATCACCAGTTCCTCTGAGACAGATTAGTCAGATTTTATTTTATTTTTTGATTGAGTCTCTGTGGGCTGTCTTCTGCTGGCACTCATCATTGTGTCTGGCCAGCAGTAGTTCTTGGGTGTAAAAGGCAATTGATCCTGACAGTGCAAGAACCTTCTCTGTATAGCATTCGAGCTGGCTCTGTATACAGGTACTATGTGCTATGGAGCAGAGCAAAACAATTATGATGAAACAATTAAATACTTTTCGCAGATGCTTTTATTCAAAGGTGAGCCTTTGAAGGCTATGGGTTGGATGTGAGTTGGAAAAACACCCTGTATACATAATGGGATCAGTTTGCACCTTGCGGCGATTTAGCATGATTTTTGCAAGGTTGGAGGAAACTGGAGGAAACCTGCTTCAGCATGGGGAGAACATATGAAACTCCACATGAACAGTAACCCAATCTCAGGACGGAACCCTGGATTTGTGAGCACATTGAAGGTATAGTGCCAAAATCATAGTAGGAAAAATTCAGCGTACTATTTTAATCCCGTATTGCACTGGGATAGATAGTGTACAGTACAAATGATGTAACTTAACAGCCATGAAATTCCCACAATACACTGCGTTGTTTGGCTTGATTGCATTGTTTGGTTTGATTCATGCTCCCCCTCACCCTTTTCTGAGGAATTCAGCTAGTTACTATGGCAACCTTCCTCCACACTTCTCAGTCTTTTTTTTTTTTTTTTTTTTTTTTATGAATCAAAGGAACAGACAAATCATTTTGTGAAATCGATTCTGTAGTCACGGTCACTTTACTGTCCTTAGGTTTGATACAGATTAATAATTGTGTGGATAGCGAGTTAGTTAACATGCTTGCTTTTGAGACGGAATGAGACATCTGTGGCAGAATGATGATCAAACACTTGTAATTTAGTGTAGGAAATCATTTTCTTCAATCACCAGTTCTGGTCTCCTTTATCAGTATTCAGTGTGATGCTCATGATTTTCCTGGGGAATAGTGAGCAGGGGACCAATCCGTACACCCAGGTGTAGGGACAGAAGGTTTTTTTAAAAAAAAGCTTTAAGTACGATACGTTAAGAGCCGGGGGGTGTAAACTTTTGAACAGGAGGATGGGTGTAAATTGTTCTTATTTTGTCTTCTGGGAAACATGTAAATATCATATGTAGCTTCTGAAGAACAGTACTAAATAGGGAAAAAAAGATCTTTAAACGAAATAATGATGTACCCTGTCATCCTGTTCAAAAGTTTACACCCCCCGGCTCTTAATGTATCATGTTGCCTTCTTGCGCATTAGTGAATGTTTGCACCTTTTTAAATAATGTATATGTGTACACATCCCTCGGTGTGAAAAGATGGATCTCAACACGATTCACTGTTGGAAAAGGGTCAAATATGCAGAAGATGCTGAAAAGCAAAGAATGTGCAGGACATGGAGGATTTTTCTAAGGAACAGTGGGCAGGACAAACAAGGGACTCATGAACAACTCTCACAAAACACAAAAACAGTCGATCATCCAGGTAAAGACACAGTATTAATAATCAAGTGTATGTAAACTTTTGAACTGGTTCATTTGTGTTAATTCAGTTATTATCGTGTTTTGTGGACTAGATGTAAACATCTGTTATGTGAAATAGCTTATTCACGGCAGTGCTGCACAAAAAAACTAAATAAAAATGACATTTTTATCATCCTTTTTATTTGGAAAAAAAAGGGCTAACATTTTGCAGATTCTGCAAGGAGTTTGTAAATGTATGAATACAGTAGAATCAGAGCGTATAGAATCACAATGCCAAGAATCAAAAAGATATAGATTCATATAATGTATAGTCTCGGAATAATTGGAACCAGGATGTGTAGATATCGATTCCGTATAATGTGAATGTATAGAAACAGGATGAATAGATTAAGAATGTAAAGAAATCAGAATGTATAGAAGCTGTATGTATAGAATCATAATGCGAAACTCAGTGTATAGAACTGGAAGGTTCTGGAACCTCTGAGCTCTGGAAACGTCGGGTCTCATTCCAGTAGGTGTGGCCTCCGTGTGTGTGTGTGTGTGTGTGTGTGTGTGTGTGTGTGTGTAGGAGGAATCGATCTCCAGTGTGGCAGCTGTGCAAGTGTACACAAACTTGGTGACCCCATGTGGCCCTGCACTGATGACATCGCTCTCCATCACACCACCTCTGTCACTCCGCTTGTCTGTCTGTTTTATTCCTCAGGGGTCAGAGTGGGGAGTCAGAGTGAGGGGTCCCGGGGGGAGGAAACCATCCATCCTGTCCTCTGTTCCTTCTTTCAGTCTCTCTTTACCTCTGTGTCTCTCTCTCTTACCGTCAGTGTCTCATTCTGTCCTGCTCTCTTACCCTTTTCCTACATGTGTCTCTCCGTATCTTTCTTCTCTCGCTCTCCCGTCAGACTCTCTTTAATTACTTTCTTCATCTTCCCTTATTCGTTCTCTCCCTCTTTATTCTTTTTTATTATCTCTCTTATTCTTTTTTCATTACCTCCCTTAATTCTCAACCCCCCCACCCCTGAATTTATTTTTCATCTTCCTCCTTCTCTTTATTCTTCATACATATATATCCCTATCTCTCTCCCTTTCTCTGTGGAGAATTGTTCTTTCACTCTCCTTCTCTTTTTCTTTATTCTCTCCGCAATCATATATATATATATAATTTTCACATTGTTCCCTTCTTAGTATATCAATCCATTATTCTCCCTCTATCTCGCCTTTAAGCTACACTCTGTTTCCCAGAGCCACTCGTGGCTGTGACCTCGTTGCACCGATTTGCTTCATGTTGGCGCTAATTAGCAGCAATTCTTTAAACATTTAGGCTTAGGGGGCTTCCTTGGGGTCAAAGGGCAAAGCCGGAGGGATGACGGCAGGCATGGAGGGACGGAAGACCTGATCAAACATGCATAAGACACGAAGACTCTGACAATACTAATTACCTTTAATTCGTGTGGTGCATTTAATTATAAATTATATTATTTAATAAAGGTTGCTTTCTGACTTTGGAACATTTAGACAGGAATGATACAGTACTATTTATCCATTTGTATTTACAGTTAATGTTGTGGAACATCCATGACACAATCAATTCCTGCTGTCACTTCCGTTATAGCAGCTAAAGAGAAACATTCTGTTGTAGCGGTCTACGCTCTAAACAGGATTGTCTTGTTACAGTTTATCTAACCGCATCCATTCATGCAAATTAGTTAGCTAATCCAAAACAAAGACTAGCTACCTACTAGCTACCTACGTACTAGTTCATATCCAACTAAAACAGCCAGAAAGGGGAAGTTTTGACGAAAACAGTATTTTTAAAGACGGATGGACAGAAAAAAGGAGACTTCAAATTGACGTCTCATCTTTTCATCGTGAAGTGAAAGTGGCTGCCCTGATCTCGCCGGCAGATGGTGCTGTGGCGTCGACGTGCATGGATGGCTGCAGAGCACGCGTGCACGAGATCACGGAGTGAGAACTGTTTCCTATGGACATGTGCCTTTGTTTTGGTTCTGTTCTCTTCCTGTTCAGGCATTGGTTGATGTTTGAGGGTGTGTCATTATTGGTCCCAGCTGTCTATGTTCAAGCATAATTATGTTTGTTATTTAAAGCCCTCGTGTTGCTGTGCACTTTGCGCAGTATTAACTGAATAAGTGAATGTAAAGGTGAAGACGTTAAAGTATTCTAAGTGGTTGTGTTTTCGTGTCCTCTTTCTGTTCCATGCCTCGCATCCAGTTTCATGTTTGAACCTTGATTATCTATTCCAGTCTAGACCGCATTTCATGTTTAGTGACTTCAGTTTAAGAATAAAGACTTTGATTTGCGTTTGCTTCTGCTTCTAGTCTCGTTTCGTAACAGTGGCCAGTTTCTACGTTAACTCTCTGGTATTTTTGCTTGAACGTTTTACATTTTTATGCTTCTCAGTGTTATAATGCCTTTAAAAAAATCTATTTATAAATACATCAAGTGTTTGGTATCATTGTTTTCAGCAGAACCTCAGCTTTTAGAACGTATAATTTTTTTATTTGCTTTTAGATGTTGTATTGATTGAAACAGCATCCAATATTCACATTTCTACTGAATAAATGAGGAAAACAGGCTGAATAAAGTGTTTTCCTAATTTATTATCTCATTTACACTATCTATCTATCCATCCTTCCATTTTCATTTTCTGTACCACAGGGTCATGGGGAGCAGATAAATGGTATGGAAAATGGATGGATGGATAGTTCTAGCTCTTAAAATCAAAATTACTTGAAAACTTTTCCGGAAGGGAATTCGCCTGTTGAGGAGTGTATCAGTACCCTCAACTATGCTGTACTCATTATTGTTTTTGGTTTATTTATTTTACATTAGTTAGCCTGAAAAATACCAACCCTAATGTTTTTATTATTATTATTATTATTGTTACTTTCTGCCTGTATGGAAGGCTGGAACCATTAAACGTCCAAAGAATCATCTTATTTACATTTCTGTCTTCATTTATCACCTCATGTCCCCCCCTCTCTCTCTCACTCTTGCCCTTTCATCATCCATCTTTTTTTCCCCAGATCATTCTCCTTCATTATTCTGTTATTCGTTCTGTTATTCTATGTGGTTTAACATATTGCCCAAAAATGTGACCGCAGAAGTTGTGTAAAAACCAAGCAGACAAAAAAAAGCACTTGTAGGATGAGGTTTTTAACAAAAATAAATAAATAAATAAAGACTAATGCAATAAATGTATGAGCAAGCGAGAGAGAGAGATACAGGGACAGAAAGAGAGAAAGACAGAGTATGAGCGGGATAGGGACAGACAAAGAGAGAAAGAAACAGACATACGGAAAGAGAGAGAGAGAGACAGAGAGATGGACAGAGTGAGAAGAATACAGAGATAGACACAGATGGAGAGGGATATAGATAAAGACAAACAGTCAGATAGTTCGAGAGAGAAACAAAGAGACAGATTGACAGAAAGACGGGTAGAGACGGTGAGATACAGAGAGACACAGACAGAGAGGGATACAGATAGACAGACAGAGAGAGACAGCTTGACTCAGAGAGAGAGAAACGGACACAGACAGACCGAGAAAAATGCAGCGATAGACACAGACAGATAGAGAGAGGCAAACAGACAGAGAGTGAGACCGAGAGGAAAAACACTAACAATCTTCCACCTTATAATAATAATAATAATAATAATAATAATAGTGGGCCAAAAACTTTATAAAACAGTTTTTCAAGTCCAAAGATGCCACACATGGAAATGTAAGTAGTTTCTCCAGTTTAAGTGAATCATTGTGTATAATGTTTATTTTACACTTTGTTGTCCATCAAGGGTGCCAGTCATTCTTTATATACATGTATGTATGAAAATATAATATTGTTAAGCAGTAACATCATGTTGTAAACAAAAGCACGGAATTATTTCAGAACTTTAGACTTGAAATGACAGACCTAGTACCATCAAATGTTTGTATTTTATTTTATTCCATGTTGTTTTCCTCTCCCTCTCTTAGGGGTGGTTGTAATAATTCAGAACAATTGGTTTTATCCTCCGAAGAGAACATTTCAAAGGTTCTATGTAGAAACCAAGCGCAAAAGAGGCTCGAGAAATGGCTACAAATAGAAATTTCGAAAGACAGAAACGGTGAAATATTCAAAGAGCCCCTGAGGAACGTGCTCGTGTCCTGCAGGCTGAATGCTAATGAGACACAGTGGATTAAGTCAAAGTAAGCATGCAGTGTAGAAAATCTACAGATTTCATGAATTTTTTTTTTTTTTTTTGAGCGACTCAGACATTGAGACGTGAATGTTTGGCACTAATCTTATTTGTTGTTATTTGCTTTGTTAAGTGATTAAACACGCATGGCATAAAACACACACACGCGCAAGCTGTCTGCTGCTTTCTGCACTCATCACTTGTATCTAACTTCTTTTCCGCGCTCGCTTCTCACTTCCAAGAAAGATCCATATCGTTTTTATGCCACATCACGCCTCTCGCGTCTCCCTGATGCTCTTCATCATGGAGCCGAGCGCTGGCACGCTGTGATGTATTAAACGCCCACAGCGCGTGATTGATCACACCTAAACTGCTGACCGGTGTAGAAGCTCTACCCTTCTCCCATCAAATATGCAACTCACGCCTTCCTTCGTCACACTTTTGATTTGTTAAATCTCACCTTCAGCTGATAAATACCTGCTGAAATGGAAAAAAAAAGAATTTAAAAAAAGATGAGACCAGCATAACCAGCAAAGCACGCACTGGCTCTAAACAAGATTGTGCTAGTTTGATGATCTTTTGCCGATCTAGATGATGAGATAAGTAATAAATTATCACTATTATTATTATTTCACCACAGTGGTGTTGAAATCCGGTTACTGATTGGTCAGATGGTGTTGATTAACTTTCTATAACAGCAGCTCTGACATGTTTATATTAACATGCTCCTTCTAATACGTTAACATCTATATAGTAACAGCTCATTCAATGAGACTTGTACATCAGACATAAAAAGGTGCGTAATTGTTCATATGGTGAAGATGCTTGTAAGGAGACGTTTATTTAACATTAATGTAAGGAGTTTCCAGTGTTAGAGGTAAAGTTGTAACATTAAGTTTTCCGGCATCTTCAGGTCAGTGTTTACCTTTTTGCGGATCCTGACTAACATGACAAGCTACGTTTTGTTTGTTTGTCTTAATAACCTAAAAACATATTCACTTGTTAGGATATATCGCAGGATAAGATTTTCGCTTTAGTGTTAACAGCAATTTAAACGAGACACTATCGAGCTAGCATGATCAGCCTTGACACTAGTTGCTGTTATAAGTTAGGCAATGATGTCAAACTAACATGATTAGCATTAGAACTAGACACAGTTATGATCAATGTAAAGCTAGAGTAATTGCTGGTGCATTACAGGAGAATGGTTTTGAATATCAATAATCCTTTGATAAATTTCGTTCAACCAGGTCTCAAGATGATGTGAGCCAAATTTGGGCATGTTGGATGTAATGGCAGTTAGATGTAAGCATTTTGAGCATGTTACTGTAACTTTTGACCAGTAGGTGATGCTGTCACAAAATTTGTTGCATAGCCTTAGGTCCAGGTCATGGTTTTGAAGATGCCTACAAAGTTTTGTTGAGGTACAGCTTCACGTCCTGTTTGGCAGCTTCGCTGTCAGATTAGTTTTACCATTGCAGGCAAACCGTTTGGAGTGTTCAAATTGTTCAAATTATTCTTTTGATACCATGTGTGAAGCTTACTCTGAAGATGACAGCTGCCAAATTTGGTGAAGACAATTTGTATGAGGAGTAGGGAAAAAAATCTATTTGACAAAATCCAGGATGGTGAAATATCAAATAAGCAGAAATTGATGTCATGGAGTGCGTTACATTCCTCTTGGTCCAATCCAGGGATGCCTGGCTTTTAAGTTTTGGCTATAGGGTTCAAAAGTTATGACATGGAAATACTTACAAATTAGGCCCAAATTTGACCTGATGGTGGCGCTAGAACGTTGGCAGCACCTGGCCTAAATTTGGTCAGAATGTTCCTTACACCCTCCTCAATCAGTGTGCCAAATTTCACAACGTTTTTACCAGATGGATCTATGGGCTGCCATAGGCAACCTAGACAGAAGAAGTAGAAGAAGAAAAGATAGAATAACAATGGAGTGCCTACACACCTTGGGTGCGTTGCCCCATAATAATAATAATAATAATAAATAATTTTGGTTCCTTTTTTTTTTTTTTTTTTTTTTTTTTTTAGATATTTGGATAAGCAAACATTTGATCCTCTTTGAAACTGTGCCTATTAATGATGTTGATATACCTGAACAAAACGAAAGGGAAAATAGCTTTTTCAATCATTTATTCAACAGAAATATCAATAGATGTGACATTCTGCTGTGGAAAAAGTAAGTACACCCATGCAGGTCAAATTTATGCAATCTCTTTCTGATTGTAGAAGCATGCACTTTGACACCAACAGTTGCAAGACTTACTAGCAGATCCTGTAATGAAAATTTGGGGTTCTTTTTGCATCAGACAGTCTGCTATTAGGCTGAATTTGCTAGGACAGCCAGTCCTGGACAAATTTGCAGTCATTTGAAACCTGTGCCATTTGTAGATTATTTGCTTTTCATTATTTGGATATCTTTTTAAATCTACGACCTTTTTTTCTGAAGGCCTTACAGAACTCTTTAGATCTTGGCATTATGATACCACACACGTCAATAATAAATGTCACACCAGGCACAAGATATGAGAGGGGTATAAATAAGACAGGTTCCACCTGTACTCCCAAAGCAGGTTCTAATCACAGGCACCCAATCTTGAACACCTGATTCTGATTTTATGGATTTGAGAGTGTCATAAATGTAGTGGAGTACTAACTATTTCTGTGTGACTGATCTGTTTTTTTTGTTAATTTAAATTGTGATAATTACTACAAAATGACAATTTTATGTGTCATTTGATAGCATGTAGGAACTTTATTAATAGGCACTATTTCAAAGAGGATTAAATGTTTGCTTGTCCAAATATGTAAAAAAAATAAATAAAATAATTTCCATGGGGTGTACTTATTTTTTTCAAATGACTGTGTGTGTGTGTGTATGTGTATATATATATATATATATATATATATATATATATATATATATATATATATATATATATACACACACACACACACACACACACACACATATATTACATAAGTACATATTATAATGAAATAATCAAACACACAGTATATGCTGTGCAACAATTATTGGCCCACCTATTTATTCATATGAGAAAAATATATCCCCATTGATATTTTACATTTCTTTTAGTACACCTGGGTGACTAGGAACAGGAAATTGTTCAACCTTGACTTCCTGTTATACAGGAGCATAAATATGAGGTAGCACAGACCAAATTCCCGTAGGTCATTCATAACAATGGGTAAGACCAAGGAATATAGCTGTGATGTGCGGCAAAAGGTTGTTGAGCTTTGCAAAATGAGAAGTGTCTATAAGTAAATAGCTCAAGCATTGAAAACGTCCATTTCCACCATCAGGGTAATAATTAAGAAGTTCCAGTCAACTAGAAATGTTATGAATCAACCTGGAATTGGACGTGTGTCTATATCGTCTAAACACACTTTGAAGAGGACGGGTCGAGTGGACAAAAAATCTCCAAGGATCACAGCTGGAGAATTGCAGAAGTTAGTTGCGTCTTGGGGTCAGAAAGTCTCCAAAACTACAATCCGAAGTCACCTACATCGCCTCAAGTTGTTTGGAAGGGTTTCAAGAAAAAAGTCTCTACTCTCATCCAAAAACAAACTCAAGCATCTTCAGTTTGCCAGACACTACTGGACCTTCAAATGGGATCGGGTTCTATGGTCAGATGAAACCAAAATAGAGCTTTTTGGTTAAAAACACCAGAGGTGGTTTTGGTGCACACAGAGAGGTAGACATATGGAAAAGTACCTCATGGCCACAGTTAAATATGGAGGTGGCTCTTTAATGTTTTGGGGATGTTTTCTGCCAGAGGACCTGGACATTTTGTTAGGATACAGAGCATCATGGACTCGATCAAATATCAATAGATATTAAATGAAAACCTGACTGCCTCAAGCTTCAAATGGGCTGTGATTGGATCTTCCAGCAGGACAATAATCCAAAACATACATCAAAATCAACACAAAAATGGTTTACTGACCACAAAATCAAGGTCCTGTCCATCCCAGTCCCCTGACCTGAACCCCATAGAAAACCTGTGGGGTGAACTGAAGAGGAGAGTCCACCAGCGTGGACCTCGAAATGTGAAGGATCTGGAGAGATTCTGTATGGAGGAATGGTCTCAGATCCCTTGCCATGTATTCTCCAACTTCATCAGGCATTATAGGAGACAACTCAGAGCTGTTATCTTGGCAAAGGGATGTAGTTTGACTAAAGTATTGACTAAAAAGTACAAAGGAAGTATTGACTGAAAGGGTACAAAGTATTGACTAAAATTGTGGCACACCTATGTATTAAAAAAAATCTTTGTTAAATATAAACCTGTTGTGTTTGCAATTGTTTGAGTATTTATTTATTTTTAACAAAAGATCAAAAGGTTAAACAATAAAGGTAAATTTGCCTTCTTTGCTCATATTTATCAAGGGTGCCAATATTACTGGAGGGCACTGATATATATATATATATATATATATATATATATATATATATATATATATATATATATATATATATATATATATATTACTCTTTACACTGATTTACAAAGCATCCATTAATTCTTTACTCTGTCCTTGTGTTGACACTCAGTCTGTTGTCCTCAACAGAAAATCTCAGTGTTTGCCAAAAAACAAAGCTCAAATCCCATTTGCGAGCGATTAGCGGCGATTTTACAGAATAATTGACCTGGTTCAGTGCCAGAAGATTCCAATTAGGATCTTATTGAGTTCTTTAGCTCGGCGTTAAGCGCTTTAATCACTTTTCCTCGCCCTCGACATGAGGCAACATGTCCCTCTGAAGCTCTCGTAAATAATGAGATAGCATCTTAATTAGGTGACAAATTAATTAGAATATGAACGTGAAGGTCTTGTAGTAATACACCAAAGTGACTGGAATCTCCAGGACATTCCCCGTGATGTCATTAAATGTCATGGAAGCAAGTCTGGGGGTGTGAACTGGTGTGTAAGGATGTAAGCATTATCATTAGTATGATGATAATCCCCCCCTTTTTTTTGGTTTATAAATGGTTATGCCAGTATATCGGGATATTTTAAACATACATCATAATGTACTATTAATAACATGGATACTTTAGGAATTTCCCAGAAATAGTTTATGTCCAAATCTTGAGTCTAGTACCTCTCAAGGTTTCTTCTCAATCCCATTTCAGGGATTTTTCCTCACTACTGTCACCCCTGGCTTGCTCATTAGGGATCTAAAGCTACGTATATCCGGATTTCTGTAAAGCTGCTTTGTGTTGTAACAACGACTATTGTCAAAAGTGCTATACAAGTAAAATGAATTGAATTGGCCATGCCTGGCTTTTGCGATAGTGCTGCGCTACAGAAAGCATTGTGTAATCACCCATTTAACCACAATTCTAATGTTTATCTGCTAAAAATGAGACGTCTTGCCTGTTTCGACCACAAATCAGATTTGCAGTTGCTAAAAAAAAGTGAATTCTGGAAGGAAATTGCTTGTGAATAAAATGGATTCATGCACAGCAAAGGCAAATAACCTTCTCATCAACAGAATAAAACCAGTCTTGTCCTCTAAAGGTCTCGTTGAGGAACCTGAGGAACGGTTGTCCTCTGATGAGACATGGTACCTACAAAGCACAAATCAGTGTATTTCTCACTGCACTGGCCTGTGTATATCAAGTTTTCAGCATTTTTTGGATGTGCCGGAGTGAGTCTCGACGTCACACGGGAATGTGAAGTTTACTGAAAATCCTCCAGGGTTTTTCAGAACCTTCAGGCATGTAGCATAACAACGTTGCCCATTCACTCTGGGGTTTGAGGTAACAAGACATTTTCCGGACTTCTCTGGGCTGTGTCTGCTTTCTTGACTTTGCATTCCTTTCCCTGAAAACCGTTACTGATCAAATAAATGTGAATAAAATGGAGAAAATCTAAAGGTTGTACTTGTGCTTCAGTGGTTCTCTTAGTATTCAGTGATGTAATGCTTCACACGGGTGAAAAATAAAAATATCTTTTTGCTGGTGCATTAATCAAGCATGCTGTTGTAGATATTTGAGAACTGTGCATGGGATACGAAGAGAGCCAATCCATTACAATAGTGTCAACAATCTATTGCACCAGCGGTAGAACTTTAAAATAATTCCTAAAAGACCCACAATGCCAGTGTAATCGGGGTTTTTTTTCATAATATTTTTTTTCCTGGCAGATGAGCATACAACATACGATCAAGCCAGAAGGAAAGACAAGCATGTAGCAACATCTTAGTGTTATGAAAAGTGATGCATGGGTCTAACTTGAGGAATGTTTCTCAGATGAAAGACAGCTGATCGAGTGACAAAATACACCCAACAAGAAGAATTTTATCTTCATACAGTTTCACTGTATTCATCCACATGTGAAAACTGGAAGAGTTGTAGTGTTTAGGAGGAATGGTACTATCTCGTTTAACAGATATGTACAGCTATGTGTCATCTGCATAACTATGGAAGTTGATGCCATAGATGCATATAAAAAGAAGGGAATGTGACCAAGATTGAACCTCTGTAGAACGCCTTGAGTAAGGAATGTCTCATGTTTCGGCCACCAAAAGTATCAAGATAGAAAATACTTGGCTCACAAGAACGGGGTACATTATATAGCCAAAGGCTTGTGGACTATCACTCCCATATGTGGTTCTTCCCCCAAATTGTCACCACAAATTCGGAAGCACACAATTGTATAGAATGCCTTTGCATTCTGTAGCATTAAGACTTCCCTTCACTGGAACTAAAAGACCCAAACTTGTTCCAGCATGAGAATGCCCCTGTGCACAAAGCAAACTCCATGAAGACATGGTTGGATGCTAAGGTTGGAGTGGAAGAACTCGAGTGTCCTGAACAGAGCCCTTATCTCAACCCCGCTGAACACCTTTGAGATGAACTGGAACGCGGACTGCACCCCAGGTCTCCTCACCCAACATCAGTTCCAGACCTCACTAATGCTCTTGTAGCTGAATGACCACAAATCCCCAACTCCACGCTCTAAAATCTAGTGGAAAGCCTTCCCAGAAGAGTGGAGTTTATTATAACCAACCGCAAAGGGAGACAAAATCTGGAATGGGATGTTCAACAAGCACATGAGTGTAATAATCAGGTGCCCACAAACTTTTGACCATATAGTGTCTCTAAATACGAACGCGGAAAAATGATTACCACAGCTTTAACCGCTTGAGAATCATTAGTTTGAGAATTGTCATCGGTACTAGCTGGATACTAGATATAACCGAGTGCAAGGAGAGTCATGTTGTGAAGGTTTCTACAAGCTTCCGTTCATTTGTTTTTGAAGGACTGGGCACTCTTTACCAGAAAGAGATGAGCACGGTCTGTAAACCAAGAAAAAAATTTACAAAATAACACTAAGCAAAAAGACAGACAAGATCTGCTCATTGGAGTTAAAACCAGATGGTAGTTACTTGAATGCAGGGAGGAAGGAAATCTGGTCATGGTTAAGAGTCAGAGGGTTCAACTTGCCAGTGCATGATGCTGACACATGCTGAAGTGGCTGATATTAACCAAAGGATCAGTGCTAAATTTTCAATAATGCAGACGATTCCATCTGTTACCAGATGTCAAGCGAGTCTGATTGGAGAAGGAGTTTGCTGCTGGTGCAGAAACGTCCTGCTCAAATTCTGCTTGGTAGAAAATATGTAAGATCTTAGAAGCAGCTTAACAGCAAGCTGAAGTTTCTCTCTTTTCCATGCTTGCTACTATACTAGCAATGCAGATACCAAGAGGGATTTCAGCCATGTTCATAAAATGCAGTCAAGTCAGAATCACGAGGATTTGTTCTGGCAGAGAATGTTTCAGCTTCTTCTGAGCCTTTATGTAAGAAGTATAGTAAATCCTGCATTATTGCATGGACCCTGGGATATGGTGTTTGATATTTATATGTATAATATTTAATTAAACACTCAATTTCGTTTCCTTTTCAGTTCCAGCCTTAATTTACAGAGTGTCAGAGGACGTCACGGTGAACGAAGGCAGTAACGTCACCCTAAGCTGTCTTGCTAATGGTCGGCCCGATCCGTCCATCACCTGGAGGCTGCTCAACCCATCAGGTGAGTGAAGAAGCCAATCAGAGGTAGCACCCCAAAGTTGATTATTTTCCTATAACAGCATGTCCAAGAAGTTTTAATCCTCTTATACCACAACGATTGATTTTTATTTATTAAAGATTGACAATGTGGACTCCTTCCACTCGATCTATAGTTTAAGGTATGCGTCACAGCGTGTAGCTCCGCCCACACAGTTACCTCATTGGCTGTTTCGGGTTATCTTCAAGACTGATTTTGGAGGTGGAACAGTTTAAAGAAATGCTTGTGTGCATCAATAATACTGTATTTGTTTACGCTTCTATTCAACTATATATATATATATATAGCAATATATTATTAATTATGATATTATAAACACAAATAGTAATAAATAAATAATTAAAAACACTATTCTACTTACCTATGCTAAAGTGAATGAACCACAAACATTCACAGTCCAAAAAATAAATTACATTAACTTGCAGGACTGTTTGCACTTGGGTCACGGCACCAATTCTTGCATGTTTTTTTCACTCGGTTGCAATTGTTCTTTTAGGTCAGATTTTAGCACTAAAAAAGTTTGTCTCAGACTCAGACAGATTCTTTTTTTTTCCCAAAATGAGCAGATAAATCACATTTGATCCAACCATAATGAATTATCTCAAAGAGTTTCTAAGACGGAGATCAGCTCTTAGCATCAGATTAATCTTCCATAGTGCCGTTTCGGAAGAACAAAGGTCCTTTTGAAGAGTTTAGGAGTTAAGAAGATCTGTTGCGCACATGCTTGAGAGGAAGACTGGCAGACATTTTGTCTTTTTGATTTGCTGGGTTTTTTTTTTTTTTGAACACTTCACATCTGATATTTTCACTTCTATCGAGCATGTTTGTGAAATGCCCAGGGTTTGAATATAAACTGCGACAGATCTACAGGTCTGTGACAGATTATATTATCCATGCTATGATCAGCAGTTGAAGGGAGCTGCGATTTACACTACCCGTCAAAAGTTTGGAGACACTTGACTGAAATGTTTCTCATGATCTTAAAAATCTTTTTATCTGAAGGTGTATGATTCAACATGTGAAATTGGTGTTGTATACAAAAATATAATCGTGCCCACATATTCATTTCTGTCATTAGAAAACTAACATTTTATTTACACGGACGACTCTGAGTGAAATATTCCGAAAAGCAGGCGATAAGTGTCCAGCGTAGGTGTGAATACTTTTACTACCTTTAATACTGTTTTTCAAGCAGCTCAGGGAAATTCCTCAAGAAATCAGGTGAGAAAACGCCAAGAATACATTTCTGGAAATTCTAGGCAAAAAGGGTGTCTATTTTGAAGATGTTAAAATACTAAATTATTTAATTTTATTTTGGATTTTTTGATCATAACATATTATTCTAAAATTTGGAAAAAAATGATGAGTGTGTGTAAACTTTTGATGGTAGTGTATTTGATTTATTAATGAATCTGCTTGTTAATTAGCTATATATAAAAAAAAGTTTTTTTAATACGTCTTGACAGTTTTTTGCAGTTTGGTTTGTCTTTGTAGAAGAAGTTTGACTCCAAGTACTGGCTTAACAAAAATAATTTTAACTTAGACATACTGAGAACTTTACTCAACAATACAGTGTATTTTTAAATGTTATTTAACAAAGAAAAACGTATAATTGTCAATATGGTGAAGCTTTCTGTATGAACGTTTATTTTAACATGACATTTATTTATTTTGGGTTTATACTGAACTAACTTGTCTCACAGATGTCAATCAAACGACATTAAATTTAACTCCAAAGGGACAAAAATGACCACAAGTTGTTCTTTAATAAATAAAAACTGTCATTTTTGGCACATTACTCTAGTACAAAGAGAATAACAATGGACTCAAGTGATAATACACAAGAACATGGAATTTGTTTACAAGGATGTAATACCAGTGTCTGTGTGGCTTTGTGGATCAATGCTCTGTGGGTGTGTGTGGGAGAACACTGTTCACATGACCCATGCTATCCGGCTTGTTATTTATTGCGGGGTCGCTAAAGGTCACGAGCGGCCTTGACTTTGAATCAGTCAGCTGTGTGTGCTTCGAAAGTTTACAGGCACCAAACAGCCCTCAGGTCAAGGATGATCTAGTGGCCTTTTATGTTCAAGAAATGCAATTTCTTTAAAAAAAAACAAAACAAAAAAAACCCAAACAAACAAAAAAACTTGTGTTTGAGATAACTGTTGAAATATATATATATATATATATATATATATATATATATATATATATATATATATATATATATATAATATATATATATGATCTCTCTCTCTCTCTCTCTCATATATATACACCTTTGGACCTGAGTGGCCAATACCGTTATTTCAATCAAAGACAAAAAGCTTATAAATAAATAAAAATTCTCATCATAGAATTCTTTCCATGTCACTGGGAACAAATAGCAAAATGGAATCCAGTTTAATAAAGTCAAATTTAGGAAATGTGTAGCTGTAATGTTAGTATGATTAATGATTGTACTGAAAAGAAAAAAAAAATCAACGAAACCAGTTAGTATGAAACTTTTTGTATCTGTGGATTCATATCAGCATCTTCCCAGCCTAGTATGTTAAGCTGACATGTCACTAAATTTTCCAAAGCAGCAAGCTCTGTGGAGTGTTCGCCAAACTAGCAATACAGGTTTGAAATAAGTGACATTAACTTTGCGATTAATACTATAATCCTTAAAAAAAAAGCGTAAAAAGCTCTAATTTAGCTTTAATTAGTTTAAATATCCCGTGAAGTGCCTTGAAACGTGCCGCATTATTTGACGTGTTGACGTTTTTTTCCCTAAAACAGGATGTCAGGGCGGGACTTATCAATTGGCTCCTCCCCCTTTTAACAATTATCCCTTAAATCGGCACAAAAGCATGGAGTGTGCTGCTGTGTTGGGGGGGGGGGGGTAACATCAAATGTAAATGTGATTGGACTGTAATTAGAGCCTTCTAAATAACCTGATTAAATTAAATGCATGCTATTGGATATAATGAGTTTCCCAGACCTCTACAAAATCAGAAGACCCAAATGGATATCAGATTCCAGAACATTAGAACATTTTTGAGCAAAATGTCTCAAGGTGAACGTAAAAATGTGTTCATAATTAGTATTCTGTGTAAGAGAAAAGTAAATTGTAACGAAGATGTTCATTGTCTGTGCCTAGGAGTTGAAAACGACGAGGTAGAGTGGTTAAATGGAGTCATTTAACTGTTAAATAGCGCCATTATCCGCACTTGCACAGTTCAAAGGAAGCAATTAGACACGCTGTGGCATCAGAGACCAGACTTGGATGCAAGTTCCGCCCCTGTTTCTGATGCAAATACAGGAAATGTAATACTTTTTTGTTTTTGCAAAATATGAGTCAAGTCTGAATATTGATATAAGAAAAGATCTGCAGCCGTCTGTATCTCGGTGTGAAAATTATGATTTGGTGAGAATGTGGACGTGTTTTGGCCTGCAGCCTGGCGTCTGATCTGCAGGTCAGGTGACTGCGCTGCCTTCGAAGTCAGCCTCTTAATCATCCCCTAATTAGGACACAAGAAGAGGCACTCGAGAGTAATTAAGGCCGAAAGCAAGCACCGGGGCTCCAGAGGGCCGCAGAATGAGAACACACACACAAGTAAAATAAAGCCTGGAAGTGTGTGACACACACATACACACTAATAACACCTTTAGTCTCTGGTGTCATATTTGTGTACTTTATTGTTGATTTAGTGTTTTTGCAGAGGCTTTTGCTCTGAGCGGAACGTGAAACTAAAAAAAAAATAAAAATAAAAAATTAGTGTGTGTGTCAGCGAAAAATGTAGGTCACTCAATTCTCCCCTTGTTAGATCATGTTTAATTTGCCCCTGCTTTTAACAGTAGCACCTCTATCCAGTTCTTCATTTACATGCTACACCACAGTGCTGTTTAATTCTGGATACTGATTGGTCAAAAGGCGTTGATTCATTTTCTAGAACAGCAGCTCTGGCAGTAATGCAGCAGCAAATCAGCAAATATTAGCGCACTCCTTCTAATGCTTTATGGTTTCTATAGCAACAGCTCATTCACAGGGACTCGTCCGGCAGATGCTCCACGTAAATGGATTCTTAAAAAAACAACATAGTGGGTGTAATAAACGTGCAAATTAATAAATGTGCATCATATTATACTGTTTAAGGATACCAGGACTGAGAGTGTGCAGCATGGAAGCTCATGTCCATCTAAACAGATTTCCTGATATACTTCCACGATCTACCTTTCTTGGATGGAGGATGTGATGTCAGGAGAGTCTGCGAGGGTTGTTTTTTTCCCGCCACGTTCAAGTCTGGTCAAACAAATTTGGATCAGACTGTCAGTACGAGTTTGTTTTTTTTTGTTTTTTTTTATTGTTGCATCCAAAAATGCTTGATTTTGCTGTGGCTTTTTTTTTTATTTATGGAAAACTACTTGAATCATCACAATCACACAAAATTGTTTCGCAGTGATGTTTGTTGGTAAATTAGACCTTAAAATCAGCTGTACTCGTGTTTCGACGCACGTGAATCGAAGCAGGCTTTGACTGAATGTGCGTTGTGATGACGTCACCGGGCCCAAATCTGCATTCATTTTGAAAAATTGAGACTGCAAAATCCTTAGAGCTAGCATGTGCCAGTCTAAACCTGCTGAGTAGGATTGATGACCCTCGGCTCTGAATGCGGTCTTTCGCAGAGTGTTGGTCATGACACGATTCGCTCCATAACGCAAAGCATTTATTTAGCAACAAAAATTTTGTGTGAAAAAATTCCTTCTAATCTGAGGGAAAGTCTTGGAGTCTTGGAGTGGAGTCTTACACAACGTGCGGTTGACTATAGAATTGGTACATTTGGCTTCTTTCTGCCTCATTGTTTTTTGTGGGGGGTTTTGTTTGTTTGTTTTTTTTACAGAATGAAATTGAACAAGACAAGGATAAACGTATAATTGACTAGTGCACGTTTTAGTTCACTAGCACCTGCAAGACTACAACCCGTAACACCTGCTTTACCTCACACTCAGTAATCAAACACTGTTATATTGTTGAGCAGCTGTTAAATCCTCTCCTCATAGCTGAAGTGCTGTGGGTTGGGATTCGGAGCGCAGTATAGTCAGGATTGTGTGTAAAGTCGGCCGTATTCCTCTGCAGCTCAGGAGTAAATACAAAAAAAAAAAAAAAACCATCAAAGGGACCTCAGGGCTGTTTTAAGGCCTTTATCTGAGAGAAGAAGAGGGCAGAGGTTAGGAACACGGACTCCCGGCACAGCTGACTTCAGGACACAGCAGCTAGCTGTTAAAATTTGGTTAATAGGAACTCAATAACTTGCATAAAAACACCCGGAAGCATCAGCATTGCTTCACAGACACGTTGTCTATATTGTCTTTTTCATTTCTCACAGGATATAATGCAACTTCTACCAACATGTCAATTCATATGGGATATGATTTTATTTCTACTGCTCATTTCATAGAACGTAAAATGTGCCATAATCTTACCAGATAAGTCCGTAGAACCCTTTCGAATGTTCTGTATCTCTGCGTAAATATGACCTACAACATCAGAGTTTCACACAATACTTTTGCCACTCACGGATATGTAATGTTGGATTATTTTCCCCAATAAGTAAATGTAAACCAAGTATAATATATTTTTTTGTCTCATTTGTTTAACTGGGTTCTCTTTATCTACTTTTAGGACTCGATTTTGTTTTAGGTCATATTTATGCAGATATGTAGAAGATTCTAAAGGGTTCGCAAACTTTCAAGCACCACTGTAGTTTTTAAAACTAAATCCAACTAAATAAAACTAATCCAGTCCCGATAAGGCTTTAAATATGTGCCGTGCCTCACGCCATCATGTAATTTCCACGCAATGCTGGATCGTGCCCGCTTCTAACCCCCTGTGATATTTCAATCAAACACACATGAAAACACACAAATTGTTAACTAGCTCGGCTCGAACGCGAGCTTCGACATCTCTTTTTGTTTAATGACTTGAGCAAATCCCTTCGATTCTTTCTGCTGCTTATTCACAACTGTAGGTTTCGAGGTGGAAGTGTGTGAGAAAGGAGCGAGGCTTTTGTGTGAAGCGCACTAAAAGAAGAACTGAATTTATTTCTAAAATGCCTAGCCACACGGGATTAAAAGAAGACAAAAGTAACTAAAACGGCAGTTTCGAGGTTGCGTGGCTTCGTTAAACCCCCCCCCCCCCCAAGTATTTTGTCTAAGTATCCACTTAGACAAAACTAAAGAGATGATTGTGATGCGACGGTTAAAAAATGAAGCCCGTGAATAAAACATGGCTGCTGCTTCGGTTTTTTGTTCTCTTGACGATTCTCGAAATGCTTTTTAACTCCCTCATGAACCATTTTTCTTAAATAAGCTAAAGCTGCTTGTGCTGGCGAGAACAATGGCACTTATTGGCAAGTGTGTGTGTGTCTGTGTTTCATCCCACACATTTCTTCTGGGGCTTTTTGCAGATCGTGACCTCTCATTTGAAACCGCCGCCATAATCGTTCAAACACGCGCCCCACACACACATACACTACCACCGGTTGTTCATGTTGCCATGAAAGCATGTAACAGAATTGTTTCAATTTGTTTTCTCACTAGTGTTTTTTTAGTTGTTGTTGTTGACTGTAGGCTCACAGGAAGCTGGAAAGTGACGCGTGACGCGTCCTCTCTGAGCTTTTTCCACTGAAGTGATGAATGTGTGTTTAAATCACACACACACACACACACACCTATCAGGATGTGTTGTTACATTGCACTGTTTCATTCTGTAGGTTTTGCGCTGCTGTAAGCTCCTTTGTGGTAATTTATGAATGTGTTTGTGTCACAGTGATGCATTAGTCACAAACGCGCGACACAAACTTATCACCATCTGCATTCATGTAAGGTGTTCCTACACCACAGAAATCTTCGGACTGCCTTAGATCTGCGTGCACGCCGATCTAAATACAATACTTTTGCCACTCACGGATATGTAATGTTTATATAAAAAAAACTTTATAAAACGTTATAAAGGTTATAAAGAAAGACCTACAGTTAACTAATCAGACTCAGAGGAATTGAACTAATAGTCAATATTGTTATAAAAAATTTTTTTAAAAGAGTGATAAAATGTTCAAGATAGGTTTCGTTTTCTGTGGATAGAACCCTACACCAGAACGTTCCCCAAAGCCCTGGAAGTCACTAAGGACCCTTAACTATCCGACGAATATCAATATTTTATTGAGTGAAATATCTTGTTTGATGCCATCAACTTTCTCGTTGCTAAGCTCTTTATATCAATAAAGAACTTAGCAACGAAAAAGTTGATGATTAAACACACAATCCCGTTCCACACACGCACTAACTTTTTGACCTCAGTCGCTCACAGGGATGTTAATGAGTGGAGACGAAGGCTGTTGGAGCTGAAAGGAGGTGGCGAAGGACAAGGCTGGCAGACTTTCTATAATTCATGCATGTATAAAAAAAAAAAAAAATGCATATCTGCAGATCAACCCTGAGGCCGAAGAGTGGGTGGAATGTAGTGTGTGTGTGGGGGGGTTTAGCCCTTTATGAGGACCAATCGATGAGTTCTGAGATTTAGTTGTTCCCCATGATGCAAAAATAAGTATGATTCATTGTTTCAGTAATATACAAGTCAATGGGAGAGCTCACTGGGTGTGTGTGTGTGTGTGTGGATTGTGACATATTCTTTTCTTCTTTGCAGTTTCTTTTCTCCTGTACGTGACAATATGAGGTGATTACTGAGATTGAAAAGAAAATGAATTTGGCACTCCATTTTCTCCCTCATGGCTCCGCCACATTAGCCCTCGTTTCTCACTTCGCTCTGCACACACACACACACACACACACACACACACACATACAGCGATGGCACACCCGCTCTGCATTAGCATGATGTTAAACGAATATGAGATGTGATTCAGAGCAGCTACAATCACACAGAGAGTGAGAGAGAGAGAGAGAGAGAGAGAGGATTACCAAAGTCATTGTCTTCATGTGTGGGATAATAATAAAAGAAAAATAGTCTGCATGTTCTTTTGTTTCATTCCATTTCATGCTGTCTGTCTCTCTGTCTCTCATTTTTCATAATGCATATAAAAAAATAAAAATTCATAATTATGCGGACACAATTATGCGGTCGTTCAGATTTGAAAGAACATGTTACATAGAGTTTACGTAAAAAATATTTCTCAAAGTCTCTCATGAAAACATGACTTCATCGCTTACACTAAATTTAACTTAAACAAGTTTCTAATCACTTGCTTCAGCGATGTAGTGTGAATATGAACAATTCACGGAGTATTAACAGGATCCAGTTACGTTATGAAATCTCGCGAGGATGTTCACGCTGACGCAAAGAAATGAGTGTAGTAGTAAAATGAGCTTAAAGCATTTCCACAAAGGGGAAATGTCACTGACTCACAATTATGTTGGAATTAACAACTCAACGTAACTTAATCATGTGGTTTAGGTCAGAATTTCTATAATGATGATGATGAGATTCGTTATAAGCTGTCATTTCTTTACTAGTTTAAACATTTTTGTGTAAAAAGTTTAAACGCTGTCGCCGTCAGCCATGTTGGATTGGGAGGAGCAATGCTTAATGGAGTAATAAAAATCAGAATAATAATGGATATATAAAATTCTGTTGTTTTGGGATGTGATTTACATCTCAATTTTAAGAGATTAACATTTTAAGATTGATGGAAATAGCTTCTGATAATGGAGGGGGGGGGAACGCAGCATGTCATGTTACCGAGAAACACCTCTGTCCTGAAAATGTTTCCGTGTCGGAAATCTTCATGTTATGGTTTTACCTCTGAATGTTACAAAGTGCTGAAATTGGAGACTCCTTCCAGTGTCATTTACACGTTTTAAGAAAGTTTATGTGGATAATCCGACATGCAAGTCCCTGTGAATGAGCTGTTACTATAGAAACTATACCGTCTTAGAACGAGCGTATTAATATAATCCTGTGATTTGCAGATTTGCACCTGCACTACTGTCAGAGCTGCTGTTTTAGAAAATGAATCAGCACCAATCAGACCAATCAGAATCCAGAATGAGCCAGTTTTTCATCCATTTATTATTAGAAAGAGGTTTAAAAAAATACGAATTAATAACTCGGATGAACGGATTCAGTTTACTCAAAATACTCAAAATAACATTATAAAAACTGCACATCCATTACGATTTCATGAAACCGGTTTTGTATTGTTTAGACTGTGCATCCAATTTACTACATCAGCACATGAAACGGAAAAAAAATACGTTCTTTTCCTGACTGGTCCACTGATTCAGATTTCGGCATTTTTATTCCTGCCAACGCGTCACATTCTCTGTCGGTGTCAGTACAAAATATTCCTCACGGTGCAAAAAAATATGATGACTCTCTCAAGTGCCATTACGTTATTTCCGTACACCAAACAGCTAGATTAAAGATTAAAACCACTGATGGGTGACGTGAACAACGTTATAAGGTAGGGTGGGATACGGTGGGATGTATTAGGCAGCAAGTGAACAGTCAGTTCACGAAGTTGATGTGTTGGAAGCTGGAAAAATGGGCAAGCGTAAGGATCTGAGTGACTTTGACGAGGGCAAAATTGTGATGAGGGTCAGAGCATCTCCAAAACGGCAGGACTTGTGAGGTGTTCCCATTATGCAGTGGTTAGTACCTACCAAAAGTGCTCCAAGGAAGGCGACAGTGTCATGGGCAAACAAAGCTCACTGATGTGTGTGGCAAAAATTGTTCAGGAATGGTTTGAGGAACATGACAAAGAGTTCAAGTTGTTGACTCGGCCTCTAAATTCCCCAGATCTCAGATCGAGCGTCTGTGGGATGTGCTGGACAAACAAGTCCAATCCATGGAGGCTCTACCTCACAACTTACACGACTTAAAGGATCTGCTGCTAATATCTTGATACCAGATATAACAGCACACCTTCAGAGGTCTTGTGGAGTCTATATTTTCAATAGATTTAAGCATAATATTAAAGTATTAATTCCCTAATCCTATTCCTAAAGAAAAATATTTTTAAATCATTTAAATTCAGTAGGTCAATTGTTTTAAATGTAAAAATGTACAATTAAACTCCCTTGCTTTTTTTTTTGTTGTTGTTACTTAATACTCATTATATCGTCTGAAAATGACACTTTTCTCCTCCATAATCACTCACCTCTCCAGTCAGCGTTCACCTCCGCTTACCCACAATGCCTTTGGTGAGTTAGATGATATGAGGGCTCCATAATGAGGCATGCTAATTAAGACAAGCAGTCACACACCTACACACAGACTAGCGAGGGCAGGAGAAGATTCTTTCAGATTTGCCAGGTCGTCTTACACACACATTCGCGCGCACACACTTTCAAAGTGGATACGAGATGTTTCGGGGTCGATCATGTCTCTCGTTAGATTTTTTCACAAGCATGTTATAGAAGCCTAATTATCAGCTTGTACCTGCTCTTTCGCCTCCTTCCACCAAAACATTTTAGAACCTGCGCTCATCAAAGGTTAGCTTCACGATAAAATGTTTTATTTGTGTCAGTGTATTAGTTAATACAGTGGTGCTAGCTGCAAAAGTCTAGTGTGGCTTCAAACAGGAGCTGCAAACTCCTTCGCTCATTAATAACTCGATTAGCACTATGTTAGCTGACTGAACATCATCTTGTCAGACTACGAGCAAAAATACTGTATGAATGAGCATCAAAAATGCTATCTATGACTATTAACGGTCTCATCAATGTTATTATTTACTTTTACATTCATTAGTCCTGATGGAAATGATCCCTAATGCTAACTGGGACCTTAGTGAACACTAGTTAGCTAGCTAACAATAGCTAACTACGTTCAATACTTATTTCCCCCACTGTAGCTGGCTAGCATGAATTTTTTTTTTCTACAAAGCTAACTAAAAACCTAGTTGGTAGTTTTTTCAGTCATTTCAGCTGAGAACTTTTGCGAGCAGTTTCCTCAGTCTGACTGACAATATCATCCAACATTTTGAATATCAACAACAATAAACTCATTAATTACTAGTGATTCATTGATACCTTTTTTGACGCTTATTTTCACTCATTAGTGTTGTCTGTAGATGTTTGTTTTCGCTGTGTGCTGCTACCAGTGAACTTATTGTGCTGAGTTGAAGATGTCAGTTGTATTGAAGGATGATGTCCTGGTTCCCCCTGTAGATTTTTTCAGAGAGCACAGCTTACAGTCTGCTTTACTTTAGTCATTAATCGTGAAATATGTCCAGATCAATGTCACTTTGTGTCATTTGTCATAGCATATGTCACATTGTATCACCTAGTATTGATGTTGGTATAAGAGCATTTTTTATAATTTTTTTTACCTTATACTACTATCTGTACCTCTATACCACTGTTGATGAGGATGACGACGATGATAATGATGACACTGATGCTAATTTTGTTTCTGTTTTATGTCTCAACAGCTGAGACCCTGGACGTGGGTGAGTATTTGGAAATTTCCGGCATCATGCGCACTCAGGCCGGCCGCTACGAGTGTAAGGCTAACAACGACGTCGCTACACCCGACGTCAAGTACGTCAACGTGGTCGTCAACTGTAAGTATCTGAGTCCAAAGATGAAAAAAGGACAATTTCCTGTCATGATAACTACTTCACTTTAGTTGACAGATTATTATTAACTGGAGATTTTTTATATTGACATTTGAAGGGGTGTTTTTTTTTTTTTTAAAGAAAAATTAATTCCTGTTTTTATTGGCTAGCATTTTAGTTGACAAATATTCAGAGTTTAGTGCCCTTAAATTAGTAATATCTGTCTACTCATAGCCTTCATAGTCACTTGCTAGCATCTGGTATTAGCAAAGAACACATAAAACATAGCTATGACAATTCATATATTCACCTTTATTATTTCTTTCGAATTTTCTCAACGCTAACCGTAGCTGCAATGAGCATTAGTTAGCTAGCTAGCTAGCTTGACCTTTGCTACAAAACTAATTGTGTTTAAACAGCCAAGTTGTATTTTCAGCTGAGAGAACTCTTATTTCCTCAGTCCGAGAGACGATACCATCCACCATTTTAAATCTCTACAACAAAAACAATATTATATCCTAATTATAAGCTTCAGGAAAAGAGTGTTTTCTTTGCGACTATAGAGATCCACCGCAACGATACAGATCCACCAGCGATCAAATAAATAAATAAATAAATATATAAATATGTCCTTAATAGTGTGTTAGTACATTACAATGAATATATAACAATACTCTGTGGCCTGGTAATATGCTAATATCTCATGCAAGTAAATTTTGAGATTAAATAGTTTATTATAGACCAATACAGAAATGCTTTGTCATTGATTGATTGATTTTTATTTATTCTTTTCATATTTTGCCTGTGGCAATATCATTATCTCCATGCCTCAGACATAAATTAGCAATCAGCACATTTTAAAAAAGTTATCAGAAGCATGAAAAAGCTTTCAACTCGTGCAGCAGTCTTATTTCGTCTCGTTCCTGCTGATATTTGCCTCAAACGTCAGGGCTGATATCGAAAACTGACCTTTTTGTCTGCACGGGTCGACTCGTGTTTATTTCGGCGCCCCCTCCAGCACCGTCTCTTTAGCCCTGCTGCCGAGTGCGTCTCATTCCTCACGACTTTCCTTTGCACCCAAGTGGCATATAACAAAACACGCCTGAAAGCCTGTCCTTGCCAATCAATCCTACCTGCTGTTCATGAAGAAAGGGGTTTGCAACGCCACAGACCAGGGTTTTTTTTTTTTTAGCATATTATTCAATTTATTTTTTTGTTGCTATTTATAATATATTAAATCAACTGATTCGTTTGCAACAAATCAAACTGAATTGCAATAACGGATTTATCATAAACGTATAATCATACAGTACAATCAAACTCCTTCTATCGATGTTAAATAAATTGCAGAAAACTTCATATCAATTGTTTCTAATCTGTTTACTGTAGAAACGATAACAAATTAAATCAAGCGAAACAGCTGCACTACAGGTCAGAGCTGCTCTTATAGAAAATGAATCGACACCTTCTGACCAATCAGAATCCAGAATTCAAAAGCTCTGTGGTATAAATCTCATTAGGCCAAAAAAATGTAAGACAATTAAGCCTTAAATTTCTCTTCTCGTCCAGATTTCTTCAAAGCCGCTTTGTGACCACGTGTGCTGTTAGAATTGCTTTATTAAAAAAATATCATTAAACTGAATTTAGTAGTGCTGGGAATCCTTTCAGCATTTTGACCCACAATGGGTCATACTGAGAGGCAACACAACCAGGACCCTGATGAGCCTGTGTATACAGTCTGAACCCAAACACACACACACACACACACGCTGAATATATTACACTGTTTAATATGCAGCAGCGATGTGTTTATCGGGAAAGTTTCCAGTCTCAGCACCGAGGAGGATAAATAACGTAATATAATACGAGGATCATAATCTATAACCGCGCTAGAGCCGCTGTGTGTTTATCTCGGGCTGTGACTCAGTGTAATATATTTTACAGCGATGGCTGCAGTGTGTCGCTCTCCTCAGCTATTCATCTTCTTTTATCCTTGGGAAATTTAGCCTTTTGTTTTCTATTGTGTAGAAGATGAAGGTTTTGTTTATGTTGGAACTCTCTCTCGTATAGATCCACCTTTTATTAAAGGGGCTAAGAGCTCGGAGACACAGGTGGGACGTCCCGGAGTTCTGCAGTGCGACGCCACAGCAGTGCCCAAACCAGAGTTCGAGTGGTACCGAGACGACAAAAGGTACAATCTCTGCTAGCATATACACCTATTACGCTTAGCATAGAGTGACTGTTGCTTACCGGAGAGTAACTGATACTACTATTAAATAACACTGAGAGCAAGACTGCTAGTTAATACACTTAGCCATGCGTGTCATGGTCCAAGTCCGGGCCGGAGCCTCTGGGTGTTTTTTTTTTAAACCCCCCATTTTTCCCCTTACCCGTGTTTCCAGTGTTTGCTCTCCCTCTTGTTTCTGTTTGTGTGGGTGCTTGTCCCTGGGCGTGACACTCAACTTCTTGAGAGATAATTCTGCTAGTACATTTGCTTAGCATAAGGTTCTAAACCCATTAGCAAATTAATTTAAATGCAGACACTAATTAGACTACTAAATTTGCTTATCATAGAGGGACTAATCCCACTAGTAAAATTGCCTAGCATGCAAAGACTATGCAAATAATTACTTAAAATGTAACATAATAATTACATGTGCTTATCATGCATAGACTAATCCCCCTAATACATTTGTTTCACTTGCAGAGACTAATCCCACTAACAAAATTGCTATTAAATTTGGTAAGAATACAAAACTAATCACACTAGTAAGTTTGCTTAGCATGTAGAAACTAATCCCACTAGTACATTTGCTAAGTATACAGAAACTAATGGCACTATTGAATTTGCTTAACATGTAATGAAAAATATATACGTAATAATAATAATAATAATAAATAATAATAATCTCACTAGTAAATGTGTATGGGATGCAGAGACCAATCCCACTAGTTAAAGTAAAAACTAATCCCACTACTAAGGTTGCTTAGCATATCGAAACTAAACATTCTAGTACATTTTCGTAGCATATAAAAACGAATCCCACTACTTAATTAGGAACTACTCCACTTAGTAAATGTTCTTAGCATGCAGAGACTAATCCCACTGGTAAAACTGCTTAGCATTCAAACAGGAATTCTACTAGTAACTTTGCTTAGCATAGGGTTCTAAACGCATTACCAAATTAGTTTAGAATGCAGAGACTAATTAGACTAAAAAAATTTATCATCATCATAGAGGGACTAATCCCACTAGTAAAATTGTTTAGCATGCAAAGATTAATCCATTTTAATTCATAATTAATTTAAATTTAACATAATTACATGTGTTAATCATGCAGACTAATCCCTCTAATACATCTGTTTAACTTGCGGAGACTAATCTCACTAGCAAAATTGCTTGTTGTATATGGACTAAACCCAATAGAAAATTTGCTGAGCATACAGAAATTAATGCCTTGAATAAATTTACTAAACATACAGAGACTAATCCCTCTGCGCAAAAAGAGACTAATCCCACTTTAAAAGTACTTACAGACTAGTACATTTCTTTTTTCACAGAAGGTCTAATCCCAGTAGTTTGCTTGGCATAGAGGGACTAATCAAGAATGCATAGATGAATCGCAGTACTACATTTCATTAGCATAAGGGCCTAAACCCACTAGGGATTTGCATGCAGGGGCTAATCCCTAATAATGAAGCGTTAAAAAAAAAACACTGAGCTTCTGGTGGATTAGCCACACTTACTGTACAGATACTTTATATACTAATAAATACAATGACCAATGAGCAAATACCCCTGCTAGTGAACACAACATAGAGGAACTGTTTGAACCTGAATTCACTGAGCGTGTGTGCTTCTATTTACTATAAAATATTGTAAAATGTTCTCTAGTGCGTTAGTCCTGCTCATATGCTAATGTTTCAGCCTGTAAACATTTTCATTACATGCATTTCCCTGTCTATTATTGACATGTTTATATCTTCTAAAGTTGTTCTGTGCAGCGTAGTACAGGTTCGCTTAATTATAAATTTCTCTCTCTCTAGGCTGTCGAACATGCAGGGGATTAGTATCCACATCATTGGCTCTCGCACTGAGCTCATTGTGGCCAACGTCACAGAGGACGATTACGGAAACTACACCTGCGTGGCCACCAACCGGCTGGGCATACACAATGCTAGTGTGTTTCTCTACAGTGAGTACACACATGACACACACACACACACAAAAAAAAAAACACACTGTCACACATACATTAGGTAATGGTTAGGCTGGGTTTTGGTTAATGGCTGTTAATAAAATATAAATAATTAGTATTTTAAAAACTGCAGTAAATTTGGATAGCATGCAGAGACTAATCCTCTAAAATACTTAGCATGCAAAGAGTAATCCCACTTAGTAAATGTGCTTAGCATGTAGATACTAATTACAGTGCAGCTACTTAGCATATGGGGACTAGTAAATTTACTTGACATGCAAAGACTAATCCCCTAGGGAATTTGATTATAATGCAGAGACTTGTCCTACTAATCCCATTAATCAACTGCCTCACCTGAAGGGACAAACCCCACTAGAAGAAAATGATAGGCATAGAAGAACTAATGCCACTAATACACTTGATTAGCATACAAAAACTAATCGCACTAGTACATTTCCTTATTCCACTAGATTATTTTTGACATAGAGACACTAATCCCACTAGAGAATTTGTTTAGCATGCAAAGACTAATCCCACTGGTGATCTTTTTAGCATACAGAATTTAACCCACTAGTAAATTTGCTCATCATTGAGAGACAAATCCTACTAGTAAATGTACTTAGCATAGAAAGACTAATCCCCCTAGGAAATGTGTTTATCATGCAGAGTCTAAACCTACTAATCCCACCAGTATGTTGCAGAACATAGAGGGTAGATTGCCTAACTTAGAAGAACTAATGCCACTGATACATTTGTTCAGCATAGAAAAATAGTCCCAGTAGTAAATGTCCTTATGATATATGGACTAATCCCACTAGACAATTTTTAGCATGCATATATTAATCCTGCTGGTAATCTTTTTTTTTTTTTTTTTTTTTTAGCATGAAATGATTTGAAACCCACTAGAAAAGTTTGCTTATCATAGTGAAACTAATCCCATTAGAAAATGTGTTTAGCATGCAGAACATTTGCTTATCATTAAGGAACTAACCCTACTAGAGTTGTACTTAGGATGCAGATGCTAATCCCGCTAATAAATTTGTTTATCATACAAAGACTAATCTCACTAATTAATGTGCTTAGCCCAGGGTGTCTATTTTATACTAGGAATATATGTAGTTAATCAAATTCCAGAATTTCAGTTGTGGCATGGTCTTGTTTACAACTTTTCTGTATAAAATCTAACTAATTGTTTGTCAAACAGTCTTACCTGGGGGAAACTCATAAAGCAAAGTCACCCTAATGTGCTTATGATAATAACAGCAGCTCACAAACCTTTATTTCATAACAACCACAGGCGAATCATCTTATTAAAGAGCTATGAAACAGTACAAACCTCACTTACAGTTTTCAAATGAGGCAGGTTGTTTACACATGCCAACCTAATCAGAGGATAATTCATTTTATTTATCTTAATATAAAATAATCAAACAGATGTTTGGAGAAATTTTCCAGGATGCAATTCACATCGTGGCCACCAGATGTGGCCACCAGATAGTTTACATAGTTTTGTCATTATTAACTAGGTTTAAAGTTTGTAAAGCATCCTCAGGTTTCAGAAAGGCAGACTATTATTTATTATTATTATTATTATTGCCAAGTTCTTAGAATGCATTCCTCACTTTCGCCAGCAGATGGCACACTGCACCAATGAATGGCTTGTCAATGGCTTATCATTTCTACAGGAATTATTTAAATATATAACACACACACACACACACACATTATATATATATATATATATATATATATATATATATATATATATATATATATATATATATATATATATATAGTATATGTATATGAAACGTAAAGAGTTTACTTGTAATCTTAGTTGTAATTTTTTTTTACAATAATCTTGAAGGGTGCCAATGATTTTGGAGTTGTCTGTTTATTATATAAATTTCATTAGAATTTGCATCATTTAGTTATTCAGCATCTCACACACACTTGTTTATTTTCCTCTCTCTCTCTCTCTGTGTGTGTTCAAGGACCTGGAACCGGGCGGGACATCAATGGCTCCGCCTCTGTGTGTCAGTCATTGTGGCTTCTCCTTCTGCCCCTCCTCCTGCCTCTACTCAAGTGTTAATGCTTAGCGCTGCACTCCTTCACCACAACGCTCCTTATCCCGCTCTTCTTCATTCCTCCTCTCACTCTAACTCCCGCCTTCTCCTCTCTCCGTCAGACTGTTTGCATTTCCATTCAGTATAAACCGTGCCTCCTTGCACGCAAATCTAGGTACACTTCCAATTACAAAAGTTGAACAGAACGGGCTAGTCGTGTGCTTTAGTGTTGAAATTTTCAAAATGAGAATGGATTACCAGACCTGAAAGGAAGCAGCAAGATGCTCTTTCTATGATAAATTGTTATTATTTACTCGTTTGTTTTTTTTACTTTGGCTTGTTTTGTTACATTCGCAAAATCTAGCGAGAGCTATATAACGCTAACGGCAACAAAATCAACCAATTCGTTGAAAAGTAACACAGATTAGTATCAATTTATCCAGAAATTCCCTTCAGTATGTGTCGAATGTGTACCATGAATGTCTAGCGTTAGACTTAGCAACTAACACTTAGCATCATTGTCTGGAAAGTAGCCAGTCAGTAACTTTTTTGGAACCTTTTGAATCTTTGCAAAATACTATAAGAAGCACTCGGAATGTCTCCTGGACTTTATTAGCACCTCATTCAGTTTGGGCTAACCAGCTAGCAGACATGTATACGTAATGCCTGACTCTAAAAGCGCTAAAAGGTAAACTGTAAGCTAACAGTGAAAAATCTAACAAACTAGTCAGGAATCTTTGTATACAGCAGGCCTGTGAAAAGCTTTGAAATAAAAACATAGTGAGACCTCACTTCCTGTTAGCAAACTCAAAGTTAGTGAGGGAGCGTAGATAGCTGCTGTGTAATTGAAGCGGTTGAATTTAAAATGAATGAACAGATTTGGTTTGTGAGAGCAACACATCCTCCACACTACGACCTCACAATTCACAAATCCCTGTGTGGTGACTGTGAAAAATGAAATGTTATAAATGAAACGGTCAATATTAGCGCTTAGAAAGCCAGGGGTCTGAGGTATGTTTTCATACGAAATGGCTCTTGCTAGAATTCCCACAGGTGAGAGTTTTAATTAAAAGGGAATCTCTTGTTGCACTACTTGAACAACAGAATCAAAAACTGAGGGTGTGTGCCGAGAGATGATGATCGTTGTTATTATTTTATTTTATTGTTGTTGTTTTACTCCACATGTAAAACAAGTTCTGTTCTGACATGTTGGGCGTCACTTTAATGAAATCTCATTAAACCATATTAACCGTGTTTCTGCGGGGGGAAAAAATGTTCCATCACTTTACTGTGTCCATTTGTGGAAAACGTACCATACTGCTAATCTGTGTGAGACTTTTTTTTTTGGACTGAAATGTACGACACCAATGAATGCTCTGCTTCTTCTTCTTCTTCTTCTTCTTCTTCTTCTTCTTCTTCTTCTTCTTATTATTATTATTATTATTAAAATAATTCTCATTTCTTTTATGAATTTTTCAAATGGAAGCTCACAAAGCTGTTTTTTCTCTTTTTTTCATTCAAGATTTCAATTAACGTTGTATATATGTACTTGAATCCATTGTCCTTATATATAATTATATATATATAAATATATTATAAAAAAAATGAATATATTATGTCCATGTTTCTTAATAGGCTAGTGGATTTGTCGAGGATTAACTTGTAGTGTTGCATCTCGGTGCACCCTGTAAGTAAAATCGATTAGGAGACAAAAAGATTTTAAATATCGGGGGAAAAAAACAACGCGTTACTGTAACTTCTCGGATGAAAGTTAGAGCAACTGTACCTTTGCGCTGATCTTCATATTTTTCGTTTTTTATATAACTTAACGATGATTCCAGTACAAAAATGAGGAAGCTACAGTATTGTGCCGTTTAAGATGAATTATAATGTTTGTTATAAAATTCTTTATAATTTCACTTGCTAGGTTTATGTTAAGGCTACGTTTGGCATTTTGTTTAAATGCGACATGGTTCTCCATCGTATTGTCCACCTTGTAGATTCATTTAAAAATCTTCGTAAAGTTACGAAGGATGCTCGATTTTTCTCCTTGACTTACGACGTGCTTACACTGCGTGCCCCGCCCACAATTGTGATTGACAGCGCCATCAGCCAGTGAGCTGGGTCGATGCCTTGTTAAATCTACAAACATGTCTCTGTCCTAAATGCTAGAATTCATGACTAGTTAGCAAAACTCCTCAAAAACCAAAACAACTCTTGTTAGAAATGGTGCCATGTTAACTAAATGTAGCTACACAGCTATGTTATCTGTATTTAGAGGTCGTATTTGTTAAGTTTCCCTTTTTTTTTTTGTTGCAAGCATTTAGGTGGTAGAGCGCTAACTCATGGGTTACTAAACTAACAGGCGATTAGCTAGCTACTACTATTACTAACTATGTTGGACAGTTCTAGCATTTGGGATACAGCCATAGAACTGTGTGTGATTGAACTTCTTCACAGTTTAGAGTAGGCGAAGCTAATCATAAAGGGCTAGCGATTCCCTTTAGGCTAAATTTTTTCCCTCCCGCAAAATATTCAAACGATTGCTTTACCTGAATAATTCCACAGTATATGTCCTCCTACTCTAAAATGTGACTGTTTTGCGTCCCACCTGTTGAATGCTGATGTGCAAATGTGTGTATATGTTTGAGTTTTATGTGGATGCACAGACTTACACAAGCTACCAGGTCCAGCTAACAAACAGCTGCCTCACGTGTTAGCCTTTCACGCCCACATAACTTTGTTTTCCTGTACATTTTTTGGTTGTTGTTTTTTTCCCCCATACGTATCTGTGAAGTTTACACCCTCATTACATCGCAGCAACATTTTGTAACAGCTTTGTTTTGTTCCAAGGTTACTGCAATCAATTTCTTAAAAATCGTACGTACTGTAAAAGTACCGATGAAACGTTCAGAAGCTAAATAAAGTCATTTGAATTTGACATGATGCGATTAAACTGGTGACTTTTTTTCTTTCTTTTGTGTTTGTTCGTTCGTTAGTTCATTTGTGGTGGTGTGTGACTTATGGTGTGAATTCTTTCATATGAAGAACAAATAAACTAACAGATCTCGAACATAATTTCTTGGTCCAACTGTTCCTTTAGAGTCTATTTTTATTATTATTATTATTACTATTATTATTATTACCTCTATTAATTTTGATTTATTAGTAAATAATCAGTTCAAAATTTCTTCCAAATACCTTTCTTTTTTTTTTTTTTTTAAACAGCAGATTAAATATTCACAAAATTATAAGCGAGGTCATGTGGATGCACTTTATAACCAGCTTGCTAAATAATTTCGTATATATATATGTGTGTGTGTGTGTGTGTGTTTTGATTTTATATATATACAGTAAGTATTGAACTTGTCAACAGTTTTTCAGTAACTATATTTCCAATGAGGTTAATCACATGAAGTTTTCACCAGACACCAGTATTAACTCAAGAAATCCGGAAATATAAAGAATTCACAACAATAAAGTCTATAAATAAAGTTATGTGTAATAAAGTGGAATGACATGGGGAAAAAAAGTATTGAAAACACTAAGAAAAAGCAGTTCTCCAAGGCAAGGAACCAGCTGAAATCCATAAGTAATTATACCTCCTATCTGTGCAAATTAATATCAACGGGGCTGATAAATTAATATTAATTGATGGTCTATAAAAAGGCTTTTCGTTACCAAGGTGTCACACAAGAAACATCTCATGATGGGTAAAAGCAAAGAGCTCTCCCAAGACCTTCAGAACCTTATTGTTGTGAAACATATTGATGGAATCGGATACAGACGTAGTGAAAAACTTCTGAATCCTCCAGTAAGCACCATTATCCACAAGTGGAAGCAACATCACTCCATCATCAACCGGCCACATGCAGGAGCTCCTCACAAGATTTCTGACCAGGGAGTGAGAAGAATAGTAAGAAGCATAGCCCAAGAGCCAAAGACCACTCAGAAAGAGCTCCAGAAACACTTGGAGGCAGCAGGTACGATTGTCACAGAGAAAACAATAGGCAATGCACTCCACTGCTCACGCTCACCCCGAAAGACTCCATTACTAAAGAAAAGGCATGACGAAGCTCATTTAAAGTTTGCTACAACTCATTTGGACAAGCTTATGAAATACTGGGAGAGTGTAGTCTGGTCAGACGAGAGCAAAATTGAACTTTTTGTCTGTCATACTACCTACCATATTTGGAGAAGAAATGGCACTGCACATCACCCTAAAAACACTATACCAACAGTGAAGTTGGGAGGTGGAAGCATCATGGTGTGGGGCTGTTTTTCATCACATGGTACTGGCAGACTTCATATAATTGAAGGAACGATGAATGGAGCACATTTCTTGAGAAGAATCATCTGCCATCCACCAGGATGATGAAGATGAGATGTGGGTGGACTTCCAGCAGGACAACGATCCAAAACATACAGCAAAGGAAACTCTTAATTGGTCTCAGAGAAAAAAAAATTAAGGTGTTAGAATGGCCCAGACAATCACCTGACTCGAATCCAATTGAACAAGTTTTAAAGACAATATGTTTAGAAGAACGGGCACCTGAATACTGCAACCCATTAATTTCTTCAGACAGGAAGCGTCTTGAAGTGTCATTACAAACAAAGGCTTCTCCACTAAGTATTAAATACATTTCAGTTAGCGTGTTCAATACTTTTTTCCTGTGTCATTCCACTTTATTACACATAACTTCATTTATTGACTGTAATGTTTAAATTTCTTTGAATGTGTGGATTTATTGAGTTAATACCAAAGTGTTCTCAATAATAATAATAATAATAATAATAATAATAATAATAATAATAAATCCATCCAGCCGTTTTCTGTAGCACTTATCCTACACAGGGTTGCAGGGAGCCTGGAGCCTATCCCAACGAACTCGGGGCACAAGGCTGGATGGGGTACCAACCCATGACAGGGCACAATCATACACAGTTGCACACTATGGACAATTTGGAAATGCTAAATAGCCTACAATACAAGTCTTTGTACTGGGGAGGAAACCGGAGTACTCAGAACAAACCCCCGAAAGATCGGGAGAACTCCACGCACACAGGGCGGATGAAAAATTCTAACCCCCAACCCTGGGGGTGTGAGGCATATGTGCCACTGTACCCCCCAATAATAATAATAAGAAGAAGAAGAAGAAGAATGTTTGCGTGTCCATACAGACACTGACGCTCTCACTCATTCTCTGATATTACAAGAAGCCAAACTATTCAGAACTATGCTCATTACTGATTATTATCGTTCTCAGCTAAAATTCAGACAGTGCACATTGCACACAGTGATATCTGATTTTTTTTTTTTTTTTAGAATCAAAAATCAAAGTGTTGTGAAACTGATTATAACTTATCACAAGCATAATTATGATCTCTTACATTCACCAGATTGTTTTGCTTAAAAGGAAGTCACACTCATTTTTTTATTTTTAATAGGGTTACACTTAAAAAGTTGTCAGGTCTAGTACAGGCATTTATAAATATTTGTTTTCTCATCGAAGCTCCCACTGCAATTCCTCACCCCTCACAGTGTGAACAATTTAGTTCCATTTTATTTGTGTAGTGCTTTTAACAATGCACATTGTCCCAAAATAGCTTTACAGAAATATATACATTCAGGACATAGATTTTAAATGTATGAATCTATCCCTAATGAGCAGCCAGAGGTGACGGTGGTGAGGAAGAAACCTTGAGAGGAACCAGACTCAAAAGGGAACCCATCCTTATCTGGGTGACACCGGATAGTGTGATAATAAATAAATCCCTTCTAGAATACCTTGGCCCCAAACACCTTGGAAGTGTGTCTCATTCCAGCGTCTCACCAGCGGACACTTTCAGAAGAAGGAGACAACCACCAGGAACACACCTTCTCTCAAGACTGAATGGTCATAACAAATCATACACTACATCTTTCAAATATTCATTATTTCAAAGTAGTTAATAGGCTTGTAGACAGTTTTGCCCATCAACTGAGGGGACTCAATTGAGGAAATGTGGACTAGGGCAAGTATCGTTGTTCTTGTCGTCTCATCTTCATGTTCCAGCTTTGAGGGGTTCCAATGTAAATGTCAAGTACATTTACAGGTGCATCTCAAAAAAACTGAGTTCATTTATTTCCATAATTTCATTAAAAAAGTGAAACTTTCATTACACATAAAGTGAAATATTTCAAGCCTTTTTTTGTTTGTTTGTTTTAAACGTGATGATTACGGCTTACAGCTCATGGAAATCAAAAATCCAGTATCTTAAAATATTAGAATAAAGAATTTATATTTATAAAAAACAAAGTTTGCAAGAACTTTAACAGGAAGTTCAAGTGACATTAAAGTTAAGAAATACAGTTTAACATTGTGTTCTTGGATTCAGAGACTGAAACCATCAACTGCAAAGTCAACAAAATATTTCACATTTAGAAACTTAGGGAAAATAGGGACATTTCCAAACCAAGCCCACTACAATAACACACACACACACACACACACACACACACACACACACACACTCTGCAGGTCACTGTTTGTGTGTGCGTAAAGGCCCTCCTGCTGGTCGGGTTAGAGCATTACACACTGTCTATCTTGGTAAATATACTTAAATATCATTTTAATTAATTAAGGATTATTATTTAATCGTTATTTTGATCTTTACATTATTATCTGTAAAAAAAAAACATGATAAAGTGATACACAAATATGTATTATTATTATTAACAGGATCTGTCTTTGATTAATGCGGTTTGCTGCTTTATTGTGGTTAATTATAATTATTAACTCAGTTAATCCCTGCAACACTTGAATGTATTTTAGGAAATCACAGATTGTTTCAGACAAAAGGTTCCGTTAGGTTCTCTACTGCATCCGGTTCTCAGCTGTGAGGTTGTGGAGCTTCAGAGCTGTAGGTGAATACACAATAAAAAAATTACTGAATTGAGAGAAAAAATTCTGATCTAAATAATAATAATAAGGAAAAATACAGTTCCACTACACATATTCAGTCAGTTCTTGGCCCCTAATAACGACACTTTAGAGCCTCCAGAGAAAGTAACCAGTGTAAAGGGAATTACTGATCTGACCACATGACCTCCACAATTCTGGATATTTTTAAATATTTTATATTCAAATATAATTTTATTTGTCTTTCCCTCTGTGTCTTCATGATTTCTTTTATGGATTTAGTGATCTCTGTGTGCTATTCAAATGATTAAGTGGTGAGAATAAAAACACAGGATGACATGGAACAAATAGTTGGGTCTGGTGTACAATCAGGGTTTGCCTCATTAGCATAATAGCAAAGACATCTTGGAACTGGGAAGCTACTATGGAGTCCTTAAGCAGGAGTCTTATCTTTTCAAAGAGACCTGTCTGAGATAGTATGTTTCTCTCTGTATCGTGTGTGATGGCGTGGGAGAGGGTGGAGGAGGGTGAGTGACCAGTGATAGTGTGGGTGAGAGGTTTTTATACAAAGTCTGTAGTCCACACACTCATTTGCTGCTCCATTCATTTCACTCTATGGGTGATGCAGGACACACACACCACTGCCTCCATCACACCTTCATACTGCTACAGCACCAATTTTTATTCTTAAACCTGCCAAAATACAGATTAGATCCAGAAGGTTCAGTAACCACAACAATGACCCTTACTCACATCTAACATTCCTTGTATCAACGTCAAGTCCAGGTTTCTTCTTATAAGCATTATGCACCTGTACCTGTTACTTCTGTGGTGTAGTAGTTAGAGGGTGCCAGTACTGCGGCTCCTGATGGTTCAGGTTCTAATATGCCTTTTGGCTGGTTTAAGAATAAACTGTGCTGTTTTATTGGGGTGTGTTTCATGAAGTCCAAAAAACACACACTCACAGACACTTGATGCTTTGGTCTTGCTGCAGTGGTTAGTGTCAGTGTTGGTGTTCCAGAAGGTGTGCTCCTTTTGGCTGGCTTAAGACCAAAAATTGCTGCGACTTGATGAAGTGATTTATAATGATAAAAGTCCAATACACACCGGTTGCTTCTGTCTGTCTGTGGTGTAGTGGTTAGAGTTCATGTTTGTGTGGCTGTTGTTGTTTGTGCAGGTTCTAACCCTCTTTTTGGCATGTTTAAGAATAAAAAGTGGTGCTAAAGCAGTATGAAGGTGTGATGGAGGCAGGGGTGTGCAAGAGACTCTTTGGCTCAGTCAGTTGAGTCGTTGCTTCTGTGGTGCTTCGATCAAAATCCAACAAATGCTCTCAGCTAACAGAGTAGGAGGTGGTGTGGAAGTGTAGACCATGGTTGGGTGTGTTTCTCTGGAAGCTGTGAAGGCTGGGGGATAGGTGGAGGATAGAGCAATAGGGGTTGCAGTGGAAATCTCAGGTGGAGTGGCACCTCACCTCCATGAACCCACATCTTCTGAAGCCCTACCGCTAGCACACCCCCTAACCACTACACCACTGAGGGACAGAAACAGCAAGTGTGTGTTGGGCTTTTGTCGTCATAAACCACTTCATGAGGCTGCACAAATTCTTGTCTTGAACCAACCAAAATGCAGAACAGAACCAACACCTTCATGAACCCCAACACTGACACAAACCACTACATCACAGAGGAACAGGAATAAGCGGCGTGTGAGTGTGTGTTTTTTGGACATCGTGAAACAATCCACAATACTACATCACAGTTTATTCATAAACCTGCCAAAAGAAGGGTTAGAACCTGCACAAGAAACAATCACTGGACAAACACAAACTCTAACCACTACACCACAAAGGGACAAAAGACACAGCTGTGTGTTGGGCTTTTGTCGTTATGAATCACTTCATGAGGCTGCAGAAATTTTTAGTCTTACATCAGCCAAAATGAAGAACAGAAGCAACACCTTCTGGAACCCCAACACAGACGCTGACATAAACTCTAACCGCTACACCACAAAGGGACAGGTACAACTGGTGTGTGTTGGACTTTTGTCGTTATAAATCATTTCATGATGACACAGCAATTTTCAGTCTTAAACCAGCCAAAAGGCAGAAGAGAACCCACACCTTCTGGAAATCTAGAAGTACAGTATGATGAATGTTTGGTAATTATGATCAGAACTGATGCTGGTAAAAAAAAAAAAAAATTGAAAACAGTGAAAGTGGAAAAATATATTAATATATAATATATCTATGACAGGTCCATACAGAACAAAAATGTCCATGTCAAAAAAACTGTGTATCTTTTTTTTAATTGACTTTTTTAATTGACATTTTTTAATATGGGATTCATTTTTACAGGTTAAAAAAATAATAAGCCTGAATCAAAAATTTTAAAACGCACTTACAATTATATTGCACAAAACTGAAACATAAATTCAATGTTTTCTGAATCGCACACAAAGTCATGATTTCCTTGGTTATATTACTTTGTTTTTGTGCTCACTGACATTTTCTGCTTTTTTTAATGCTTGCGTTGTTTTTCCAAATGCTGCAGTTCGAGTTTCATGTAAATCAGGGCGGACTAATAAAAATATATATATATATATAGTCGCAACGGAAAGACAGGCGGCGCCCAAGGTATTAAAATCGCTCCTTCCCCGACTACCGCGCGGGCACAGAAGGGACAGCCCCGCGTCAAAACCGATGGCAACCAGAAAGCACGTGACTGTGGGGTGGAGCTGCCAACACACCTCCGACCGGTGATTGGTGCGCCGATCGGAAAAAATCCACCATCCAGCAGACGAAGGAAGAGTATAAGAGGCCACTCTTCCGCTCATACAGAGAGAAGTATCTCTTGTGACATGTGCGCGTCGCTTCTCCCATTACTCGTCATTAGTTTGACTTTGGCATTTACTAATCGCCCTCTCTCTCTCTGTGTGTGTTTGTTCTTTTTTTCCTCCTCTCTTCCAGACGACTCGGATCCCGACGAGGCCTCTGCTCTCTGAACACACCCGCGGCGTTGCCTGTGACCCTCGCTCAATCGACGATCCTGCTCAAAGAACTCGGCCGGAGCGGGGCCATCACCGTGACCTGCATCCATGGGGATACCCGGGAAGTCCCTGCGGCTGAGGTCCAGATCCGGAGTAAAGCTGGGGTGTGACCCCTCCAAGTTGGCGTTATTCCCGATCTCCCGGTGCCCCTGCTCCTCGGAAGAGACTGGCCAGGGTTCCCGACCGGCCCAGCGCTAGGACCCGGCAAGACACCTCAGTGCATGAAGGAGAGCCGAGCCCGGCAGGCCTACTTGGCACAGGATGACAGGGACTCCACCGCGGAAGGTAATCTGCACACACACTCTAACCCAATGTCGTCTGTATTTCACAAGCTGACCCGGCAGGGGAATTATGGACAGGAGCAGAAGGAGGACGGACGCCTGAAACACTGCTGGGCCCAGGTGCAAGTGATGGAGGGAATCGACCAGGACTCTAACCTGAGGCTTCCCTCCTCCTACTTCCTCGTCTGGGGTGGCCTCCTCTACCAACAGGCCTGCCGCCGAGGGGAGCAGGTGGATCTCCTCATAGTGCCCAAGTCAAAAACTCAAACACTGATGCACCTGGCCCACACCCATCCATTCGGCGGCCACTTGGGGGCGCGTTTGTTTGGCCAGGAATGGACGTGGAGGTCCGGGGGTTCTGTCAGCAATACCCTCAGTGCCAGCGTACTGCCCCATGGAGGCCCCCGCCGATGCCTCTCATCCCTCTGCCCATCATAGGCGTTCCCTTCGAGCGGGTCGGCATGGACCTCGTGGGGCCACTTCCCAAATCCACCCGGGGTCACGAGTACATACTCATCATCCTGGACTATGCCACCCAATACCCCGAGGTGGTACCCCTCCGCAAAGCCACCTCCCGCAATATTGCAAAAGAGCTGCTGCTCCTCTTCAGTCAGGTGGGGATACCCAAGGACATCCTGATCGACCAAGGTACGCCCTTTGTCTCTAAGCTAATGTCTGATCTGTCTCGGCTGTTGCAGGTAAAACACCTAAAGGCGTCCGTCTACTACCCCCAGACCGACGGGCTCATCAAGAGGTTTAATCAGACCCTAAAACAGATGTTACGGAGGGTGTTGAATGAAGAAGGGAGGAATTGGGACCTCCTCCTGCCCTACATCCTCTTCGCTGTCCGGGAGTGCCCCCAGGCCTCCACAGGCTTTAGCCTTTTGAGCTCCTCTTTGGGTGGCGGCCTCGAGGACTCCTGGACGTGGCCCGGGAGGCCTGGGATGAGCAGCCCTCCCCATTCTGCTTAGTCATCAAATACGTACAGGAGATGCAGGAGAGGACTGACCAAGTAGCCCCGATCATCCAGGAGCACCTAAGAGCCGCCCAAGAGCAGCAGAAGCGAGTGTACGACCACCCAGAACAACCCCGGGAGTTTCAACCTGGCGATCGGGTGCTCCTCCTGGTACCAAACAGTGGCTGCAAGTTCCTGGCCCGGTGGCAAGGGCCATACACCATCCTCGAGAAAAAGGGGGCCATGAACTATCGCCTGCAACAGCCTGGTAAGCAAGCAGACACACAAACCTACCACATAATCTTGCTAAAGAAATGGGTAGAACTAGCACCAGTGGTGTCGGTGTTCACGACCATAGAGACAGCCCAGGAGGAAAGTACCTTGGTCCAGCTGGGTGAAGACCTCACTCCTGGGCAAAGGCAGTAATTATCAGAGCTAGTAGGGCAGTTCACTGATGTATTTTCTACTTCCCCAGGAATGACCCAGCTGGTACACCACAAAATCAAGACCCCGCTGGGAGTGGTGGTGAGGCAGCGGCCCTATCGGGTCCTGGAGGCCCGCCGCCAGGCTATAGAGGAGGAAGTTGGCCGGATGCTGCGAGATAGCATCACTGAACAGTCCAATAGCCCCTTGTCCAGCCCCATCGTCGTCGTACTGAAGCCCGATGGAAGCATGCGGCTGTGCAATGACTTCCGGAAGCTGAACCAGGTTTCAGAATTTGACAGCTATCCCCTCCCTCAAGTGGACGACCTAGTGGAGCGGCTGGGGAGGGCCCGCTTCATATCTACCCTGGACCTGACCAAGGGATACTGGCAAGTCGCCCTAGCCCCAGAGGCGAGACCAAAGACGGCCTTCAGCACGGCAAACGGCCACTGGCAATACCGGGTCCTCCCCTTTGGGCTGCACGGAGCGCCCGCGACATTCCAGCGGCTAATGGACATTGTCCTGCGATCCCATTGCACCTTCGCAACCACCTACCTAGACGATGTGGTCATTCACTCCTCCACCTTGTCGGACCACCTGTTCCAGCTGGAGGAAGTCCTGAAGGAGCTCCGGAAGGCCAGGTTGACGGCCAACCCCAAAAAGTGTCACTTGGGGCTGACAAAGGCACAGTATCTCGGGTACCGTATTGGCCGGGGCTTGCTCAAGGAGATATGCGGCCGTGGAGAGAGAGGCCCTAGCCATCAAATGGGCCATCGAGGAACTACGGTACTACCTGGCAGGTCGGCACTTTGTCCTAGTGACCGACCACGCCCCACTCCAGTGGATGGCCAAGGCCAAGGACACCAACGCCAGGGTAACCTGGTGGTTCTTGGCCTTGCAAGATTTCTCGTTCCAGGTCCAGCACCGGGCGGGGGCCCACCACGGGAATGCAGATGGGCTCTCACGATGAGACGCACTCTGGGCTCGCCGCGCAGCGGTAGTAGGCTTGGAGCTGAAGGGGGGGTACTGTCACGACGGACCAACAGTCGGCACGCAAGGTATTAAAATCACTCCTTCCCCGACTACCATGCGGGCATGGATGGGACAGCCCCACGTCAAAACTGATGGCAACCAGAAAGCATGTGACTGTGGGGCGGAGCCGCCGACACACCTCTGGCCGGTGATTGGTGCGCCGATCAGAAAAAATCCACCATCCAGCAGACAAGGGAAGAGTATAAGAGGCCACTCTTCCGTGCGTTCAGAGAGAAGTATCTCTTGTGACATGTGCGCGTCGCTTCTCCCAATACTCGTCATTAGTTTGACTTTGGCATTTACTAATCGCCATCTCTCGCTCACTCTCTCTCTCTGTGTGTGTGTGTGTGTGTGTGTGTTCTTTTTTTTTTCCTCCTCTCTTCCAGACGACTCGGATCCAGACGAGGCCTCTGCTCTCTGAACACACCCATGGCGTTGCCTGACGGCACAAGAAAGCCCTCACGCTTCCGGGAAGCTCCGACATGACCCCGGAAGAACTCTGCAATGCCAGCCACACACACTCACAAACACACCTCCTCAACCTTAAAAGACAAAAGGAAAGAAAATAAAAGCAAACTTCCCTGACCACCTGACAAACGGCCTCCTGTGTGTTTGCGCTCCGCCCCTCACAGGCTTTTTCCCTACAATATATATATATTTATTTATTTATTTATTTATTTTAAATCATCACTGCAAACAAGTTTCCTCTGTAGGCACCGTTGACTTCTGCCACATAAAAGATGTCTCCACACTGTCTTGTCCATCTATTCAACACGGTAGCAAAATTAACTAGGAATAAAACCACCAATGAAACAGGCACACAATTATAATCATTATATAGCAATGAAGATTTCATGAATTTTTTCATTGGAAAAGTTGAAAATATTAGATGTGAAATTCAGACTATTAAATTAAAACCAACCAGTTTTATAACTAACCCTGCAGATGATAATATAGCAATATCAGATCAACGATTAGAATGTTTTACTCCCTTTAGAGTGACCGAACTAGCTTCATTAATCTCTTCAGCAAAATCATCAACTTGTATACTAGATTCTTTACCTACATGTTTCTTTAAACAGATTATTCCAGAAGTAATCAAACCCCTTCTAAATCTATTCTTCATCATTTTAAATCAATCAATAATCAATTCTTCCCTTAGCACTGGCTATGTACCTGAATCATTTAAACTAGCGGTTATCAAACCCCAGATTAAAAAACCTGACCTTGACCCCTCTCAACTGTCCAGCTATAGACCAATATCAAATCTCACCCTTCATCTCCAAGATATTAGAAAAGGTTGTAGCACAGCAGCTATGCTCGTACCTACATAGGAACAACATTCATGAAATGTATCAGTCAGGATTTAGACCTCATCATAGCACAGAGACCGCATTAGTTAAGGTAGTAAATGACCTACTACTGGCCTCTGATCAGGGTTGTGTCTCCTTGCTTGTGTTACTTGACCTTAGTGCAGCTTTTGATACTATAGATCATACTGTTCTCCTTGATAGATAAGAAAATGTTGTTGGCATTAAGGGAACAGTCCTCTCCTGGCTCGGGTCTTATTTGACCGATCGTTATCAGTTCATAGATGTAAATTAAGACTTCTCTATGCATACCTGTTACGTCACGGCGAACTTGCGGCTGCAGTTCTCAGAATGCAGTGCCGCCTACAAACATGGCAGACTAGAACTACACTTTCCAGCGATGCCCGGGCTTGAGTTGGCCAGAGTACTGAGTGCGAACACCTGTGCTTCACCATAAGTTATAAAGGGCCTCGTTAACGGCGGCGTTTCATGGAGTAAACGCTCAGTTATCGTGACTCTGTCGTTTGACCAAGCCGTTGTATACATTCTGGATTTTCCTGGTTATCAGATATATTGCCTGTTTCTCGTTTACGATTCCCTGCCCTGCCTTGTTTGGATTGTTTGCCTATTCGCCTGACCTTTGTCTGTCTTCCGTGTTTCCTCATCTGTCTATTCTACGCACGCTAACGTGCCCGTCCGCGCTTGTCTCCAACAGGTATCGTAACAATACCGAGGTTAAATTTGGTGTTCTGTAAGCTTCTGTTTTAGGCCCACTGCTTTTTACTTTATATATGCAACTTCTATGTAAAATTATTTGTAAACATGGAATTAGCTTCCACTGTTATACTGATGAAACACAGCTGTATGTTTCAGCGAAGCCAGAGGACAGACAGCAGCTTAATAAAGTTGAGAAATGTGTAAAAGACACTGGATGCTTATTAACTTCCTGTCCTTTTAATTCTGACAGGACACAAGTACTTCTACTAGGACCACGTGTAGCTAGAAGTAAGCTTTCTGATCTCACAGTAACTCTGGATGGAGTTTCCGTTTCATCATGTACAGCAGTAAAAGACCTTGGAGTGATTATTGACTCCAGTCTATCATTTGATGCTCATGTAATATTACTAGGATAGCCTTCTTTCATCTCATAAATATCGCTAAGATAAAAAATATAATGTCACTACACGATGCAGAAATATTAGGTCATGCTTTCGTCACCTCTAGACTAGATTACTGTAACGCCATGCTGTCTTGATGTTCCAGTAGGAGCATAAACAAACTCTAGTTAGTCCAGAATGCAGCTGCTAGAGTCCTAAATAGAACCAGAAGATACGACCACATCACCTTGATCTTATCAACACTGTATTGGCTCCCAGAAAAATTTTGCATTGATTATAAAACACTACTACTGAACTATAAAGCACAGAATGGTCTCGCACCACATTACCCGAGCGAACTTTTGCTCTTCTATGATCCGCCACACCTACTTAGATCAAAAGGTGCAGGCTATTTGTTGGTACTCGAATAGTGAAGACTACAGCAGGGGAAGAGCTTTCACAGTCTCAGACACAGTCTCAGTGTTTAAGTCCAGGCTGAAAACATTTGTTTACTCAGACTTACCATGAATAGACTTTCTTTCACGCAAAGTACACAGTCTTATCCATCGTGGGATAGTAAGCATACCTAAACCTTTCTTTACCTCTCTCTCTCCTTCTGTCGAGCCACACATGATTTTATTGGAGATGCCAGTGATACTGACCCTTTTTGCTCTACGGACCTGCCTGGTCCATCCTGATGCCTGGATGGAGAGCTCATTATCTGGAGGCTACAGCCTTGAGTTTGCTTAGCATGGTACCGCTTGAAGTATCATGGAAATGGTTTTGGACCTCAATTCCACATGGACAATCTCGCTGTGGTTGCTGGGCCTATGGTTGCTACTCTGGCCCTGGGACTGCAATTACCACATGCAGTTTTGCACTCAGGTCTCCTTTGGTAAACAGTGGACTAGTTCAACAAACAGGCTTCATGTAAAAGCCATACTCACCTTTCTTTTACTTTCACATAGAGTTGGAGGGTTGGAGAGTTTTAGAGGTTTTTAGGGCTGGAGGGTTTTAGGGTTGGAGCATTATCCTGCACCATGTCCATAAAATCGTCCTTCAAGTATGAGCTGATCCTCAAAAAGTCTTTTGTTTCGAGTCATTTTCCTGGTAAAATATCTTCTGCTTTTTACTCAAGTACAACTTTATACAATGTCGGATATATCAGCCCACTAACTAGCCAACGGATTTCCATCAAAACAGATCAAATGTTATATGTATTGAAATGGTGAGTGTTATCGCTCCAGTATTACATTTCTAAACAAGAACAAGAACTATTTTTTTTCTTTTAAGTTGTACCTTGGTGTTAAATTTTTAACTTAAAACCCAATATTTCCTTTTCCTGTCAAGATTTATTGGAAACAAACCTGGATCCAACAACTTGAGATTTGACAAGGTCATGTTAAGACTTCCACATGATAAAGACACGTGATTGATCACGTGGAACCACAGATGATTATTATTTAGAACGAGCACGGCAAAGTGTAAAGGCACAATGCACCAGCTTCAATGAGCCAGTAGAGGTCTCGCCGCCTTAATCATTCCTCCCTAATGTGTTTTTTTCCCCCAATAATGATGACTCTTAATGAAATAGAGTTTCAGCAGTTTTTATTTTCCTATGTACATATTCATTCTTTTTTTCTAAGAGGCCAATGAGAGGCATTCACTGTGTTTCTGTCTCTGTTCTCCATTGAGTGCTCTTTTTACACAGATATTAATGCATAAATATCTGTGTAAAGTCATCCTTCATGACATGTCTTTTAATTAAACTTTCTGTTCAGGGTGTTTTTTCATAATGATGTGAAATACAAGCGATTTTTAATGCTGAGGTTTTTTTTTTTTTTTTTTTTAAGTTTTTTTAATTAAACACATAAATTGTCAGTTTTTCCTGTGTATCTTTTTGTTTTTTACATTCTGTATTACTCGACATTATTTTCCAGTGTACTTGATGGATGATAGTATGTTTACAGAAACGTTATCCCATCATGCACCACTGACCAGAAGGGTTTGATATTCCATACATTTTTTAAAAATGTTTATATTTATTAGAATTAAATATTTCCCAGGCTTTCTCCATGGCTGACTAACCATAATGTTAATGGAAAAAAATGTTGTTGACTTAAATTAGCAATTTATTTTTATTTAATTAATATTACTTTTTACAATTAATTCTTTTATATTGATATAACTAGGTTTCTACTAGTGTTACTGGGGTTATTATGCAATTTGTACTATTGATTGATTGATTTTTCAGCATTTTTATTATAAATACACTTGCCAAATATTTACATTCTTATTTTTGCTTTCTTTTTTCTGTAATATACATAAATATAAAAAATAGGTATATAATAACATTTATTATGTAAACTATATTAAGTTAAAATATTATAATGTTTAAATGTGTGATAAATCCATCCATCCATCTTCAACCACTTACTCCTTTTCAGGGTAGCAGGGGAGCCTGGAGCCTATCCCAGGGAGCATCGGGCACAAGGCAGGGTACACCCTGGACAGGGTGCCAGTCCATTGCAGGGCACACAATCACACACACACACACACCTATTCATACACTACGGACACTTTAGACACGCCAATCAGCCTACCATGCATGTCTTTGGACTGGGGGAGGAAACCGGAGTACCCAGAGGAAACCCCCGCAGCACAGGGAGAACATGCAAACTCCACATGCACAGACCCGTGGGAATCAAACCCCCAACCCTGGCGGTGTGAGGCAAACATGCTAACCACTAAGCCACCATGCGCATGAGTGATAAATATAATATGTAAATTCATCATTATTTGGTCTGCAAGTCCGATATTGTCTGATCTTGGGACAGATCCACTCTTATTGAACTCCATCAGACTATACTGATTTATTACGCATATAATCCGTCTCTTTCCCAGCTGCTTCACTTCCACCTCTTCTTCTCCATCAGTTTGTTTACGTGTCCTTTAAAACTAGGTTTAACAACAAAACAAACTGCATTTTGCACACCACTAAAACACCAGCAGCTGTTTCTGGGTAAACTTCGTAGAAGTTAATGGCCGATGTTCTCACACACACACACTTAACACTTCTCATCTCCTCAGTGTTCTCAGTTCGGCATCAGTGTTGTCATGGAGCTTTACACTGGTAAATCTCAATAGGCTGCATCTCTGAGGGAGTGCATTAATGCCTATGGAATGGGCAGCTTACAATCAATGCTGAACAGTATATACAGGTTTTAGAGCAACACATGCTTCCATCCCATCTTTACTTCTGAGACTCTGCCCCACTATAATCCTCTCTTTATACCCAATCATGTTACTCACATGTTGCCAATTAATCTAATTCATTAAGCAAAATGTTCCTCCAGCTGTTTCTTTTTAGTAACATTTAGGTTGCCAGCCCAACTTTTTTAAGACGTGTTGTGGCCATCAAATTCAAAATTACCTTTTTTCCCCCTTAAAATGGTACATTTCCTCATTTTAAACATTTGATATGTTTTCTATGTTCTATTGTGATTAACATATGGGTTTATGAGATTTGCAAATCATTGCATTCTGTTTTTATTTACAACTTCGTTTTCTGTTTACAACTTTTTTTGCAATTAGGGTTGTAGTTGTACCAATAATAGTCCCGATAGATAGTAGTAATAGTAGCTGTTGCTGCTGTACTACTGTCAGTTACTAGTAGTAGTAGTAGTTGTTACTGAGAGTTGTAGTAAGAGTTAGTGCTAGTAATAATTGCAAAAATAGCAGTTGTGGTTGGTAGTAGTACTAGTAGTTAGTTGTAGTTGAATTAATAGTAGTCGAATTAATAGTAGTCATAGTAATAGTTAGTATACTGCTAAATGTATTATTTTCGTCTTTATAGAATGAAAACCAGAGGAGCTTTGATCAGCTTTAGGAGATCTGTGTGTCCTCTCACATGTTTTTACAGCACTGGCATTTTTTTCGAGGCCAAAGCCAGCTTCTTCCGCTGCAGTGTGTTGGAAATACATCAAACTGTCCTCGGCGGATTAGATGGGTGACCGGCTTGGTGAGCGTACAGTAAACATGGTAAACGCCATGTCGAAGTTTTCCAGTCGATGATACAGAGCAGCTGTAGAGCCGCAGGGTCTCTGGATGGAGAAATGCTCATCATGGGAGATAAACATTCACTTTTTGGCAGTCCTGAAAATTATGCCAATAATTAAGTGAATGAAAATTAATTTCTCAAATAAAATTTGTGCCTGAGTTTCCTGGCCATCATCAGTAACACTGAAATATATAACTATTAGAGATGCGCTGATACCGATAAGTGATTATTCAGAGTGATATCAGCCGATAACGATAGTTCTGCCTTTTATACCTTCTTTTAAATTAATAATAATTAATTCCACAATTCTGAAAGAAATGCAAATAAAAACTTTATTATCTCCATTTCAACAAGTTGTCCAAAAAATAACTATGTTTTATCAATAAAATGTCCTAAAATGAACCAAGAAATGATGTGGAATAATTTATATCATGTACCATCAAAATGTATGCAGTAGAGGGTTAAGGTAGGGACAAAAAAAAAAAAATTATTCATATTGCCTTGATAATCACCGCCATGGCAATTAGCTCATTTGCTAACATGCTAAAACCCTCCACTGCACAGTGTTGCCCTCAGACAACGGAAAGTTTTCTTAAGCCCCATGTCCAGTACATGTCTTTAAATTATTACAACCAACCAGAATGATCAAAAAAGTATCAAAGAACAATCCAATGAGGTGTGGGAAACACTATCAAGCATCATTTGAAGCTGGGACTTCCTTTTCTGACACATGGTCACAGGAGCACATGGTGTGAGTAGAAGGTAAGCTTATTTGCTTTACTATTCTTATTTAAAATGACATTGACTGTAAGTAAAACGTGTGTGTGTGTGTGTGTGTATGAAGGTGTAGAGAAGCCTTTTGTCAGGTTTTATGAAGTTATTTTTAATTTTCATGTTCAGAAATTGCGTTTTACATTGTGCGTTAAGGGCCACTTTTCAAGGATGTGTTTGTATATTTTCACATGTACTTGTGTACAATATAAGCTCTAAATATATTTGTATGTACTTTTGTTATTGATTAGTTATTTAATTTAACTTCTTTTAACACATTTTGACAGACAAATGGCAGGAAGTTCCATGATACCAGACGCTGATCTGAAAAGATCTGGCCATGGGGCCTTCCAGGAAAAAAAACGGCCTATGTTGGAGACACCCAGCTGCTTGTAGTCAAATTGTTTGACAACAGGTCAGTCACCCTCCTCAGTAGCTATGTGGGTACTGACCCTGTAGCCCATGATGACAGATGGGACAGAGGCCAGAAGAAAACCATTAAGGTCCCATGCCCTGCAGCAGTATCCACATACAGTCAGCACATGGGAGGTGTTGACTTGTTGGATTCCCTGATTGCTTTATTTCGCACCAACATCTGTTCGAAGAAATGGTACCACAGCCAATGTTTTTCATTTCATAGATATGGCAGTGGTGACATGTTATCTACAGCTGAGATTGTACTGACAACGGAATGAGGAAAAAGAGGAAATGCATCTTTACACCTTCAAATCCCAAATTACACACAGATTGTGCAAACCTCAGAAAGATGCTAGAAAGAGAGGGCAAACCAGCAGTGGTATTTCCCAACAGTATGAAGAGAAGAGAAGGAAGCAGGGCCCCACGGCTCCCATCCCTAACCAGGATGTCCGCTTGGACAATATGTTTAACTGGCAAATAATGTGTGACAAGAAGGGAAGATACAGGGTTCCTGGGTGCACAAGAACACCTAAAGTGATGTGCAAAGTTGTAGTGTACACCTTTGGTTAACAGCAGAAAATAACTACTTTTTGAAGTTTCACAGAGTAAAATCTCATAATATGAAGTACGTGGCATGACATGTTACACAATACAAACCTATGCCTGTATCAAATCCAGTATGTGGAGCACATGGTGTGAGTAGAAAGTACATTTTCATTACATTTAGTCATTTAGCAGACACTTATCCAAAGTGACTTACAAATGAGAAAATACAAGGAAAGCATTGTATCAAGCAGAGAACAATACAAGTAGTGCTACTATACAAGATCTTAAATTGAGTTCTAGAAGAAGCAAAGTGCACATAGTAGAGGTGTAAGTGCCAGAGTAACTTTTTTTTAAGGGGTTGATTACAGTACGTGTTCACGGAAGAGGTGGGTCTTTAGCTTTTTTTTTTTTTTTTTTTTTTTTAAGATACTGACAGATTCTGCGGTCCGGATTGAGGTTGGAAGTTCATTCCACCACTGAGGGACAGATAGCATGAAGGTTCGGGAAAGGGACCTTGAGCCACACTGAGTAGGCACTACTAAGCGTCGGTCATTGATTGATCGCAGATTGTGTGGGGGAACGTAAGCCTCCAGGAGAGTGTTGAGGTTGGAGGCTGCTATTCCAGACAAGGTTTTGTACGTGAGCATCAAGGCCTTGAATTTGATACGGGTGGCTACAGGAAGCCAGTGGAGGGAGATGAAGTGGGGTGTGACAAGGGTTCTCTTGGGCTGGTTGAAGACAAGACTTGCTGCTGCATTTTTAATCATCTGAAGGGGTTTGATGGAGCTGGCTGGGAGGCCTGAGAGTAGTGCATTACAATAGTCCAGTTTTGATAAGAGCCTGAAGTAGTAGCTGTGTAGCCGGTTTGGTGAGAAAGGGTCTGATTTTGTGGATGTTGTACAGAATTAACCTACAGGACCGTGCAGTTGTTGAGTGTGGACTGTAAAAGGTCAAGCTGTCATCAAGAATCACCCCAAGGTTCCTGGCTGTCCTGTTTAGCTTGAGTGTGGTTGAGCCGAGCTGTACAGTGAGGTTGTGGTTGATTGAGGGGCAGGCTGGGATGACGAGAAGCTCAGATTTTGGCAAGTTGAGCTTAAGGTGATGTTCCCTCATCCTGTCCGAGATGTCCGATAGGCAAGCAGAGATTCATGTAGAGACAGATGGATCGTCAGGCTGGAAGGGCAAATAGAGCTGGGTGTCATCAGCATAGAAATGGAATGAGAAGCCATGAGACTCAATCACCTTCCCCAGAAATGTAGTGTAAATAGAAAAGAGCAGTGGCCCCAGAACTGACCCCTGGACCCCAGTTGTGAGCTGCTGAGTTTCATAAATATGTCCTCTGCAGAATACCTTGAAGGATCTGTCAGAGATATGATTCCACCTAGATCAGAGCCGTTCCAGTGATGCCGGTAGGCTGGAGAGTGTTGACAGGAGGATCTTATGATTCACAGTGTCGAAAGCAGCAGAGAGGTCGAGTAGGATGAGGACAGATGATCTAGAGGTTGCTCTTGCTAGTTGTAAGGCTTCAGCAACAGAAAGCAGAGCAGTCTCTGTGGAGTGATTGCTCTTGAAGCCAGACTGCTTGGTGTCCAGGAGGTTGTTCTGTGTGAGAAAATTGGAGAGTTGATTAAAAACAGCTCTTTCAAGGGTTTTGGAAAGAAAAGGGAGGAGGGAAACAGGTCTGTAGTTGTCAACCGCAGCAGGGTTAATTGACGTTTTTTAAGCAGTGGGGTAACCCAGCCCTGCTTAAATGAGGTAGGGTATGTGCCAGTAGAGAGGGATGTGTTAAAGATGTCTGAGTGCAGGTAATAGAGTGGGAGAGATGGACTGAAGGTGAGAATTATGCTAGTGTTATAGTTTGGCTAGGGTTGCTATTATGCTAGTGTTAGGGTTGGGCTAGGGTTAGTATAATGCGAGTGTTGGGGTTGGGCTAGTGCTACTATAATGTGATTGTTAGGGTTTGGCTAGGGTTACTATTGTGCTAGTGTTAGGGTTGGGCTAGGGTTACTACTAGGCTAGGGTTACTATTATGCTAGTGTCAGGGTTGGGCTAGGGTTACTACTAGGCTAGGGTTACTATTATGCTAGTGTCAGGGTTGGGCTAGGGTTACTATAATGCTAGTGTTACGGTTGGGCTAGGGTTACTACAATACAATGGTTAGGGTTGGTCTAGGGTTACTATTATGCTAGGGTTGGGCTAGGCTTACTATTGTGCTAGAGTTAGGGTTTGGCTAGGGTTACTATAATGTGAGTGTTAGGGTTTGGCTAGGGTTACGATTATGCTAGTGTTAGGGTTGGGCTAGGGTTACTATTGTGCTAGAGTCAGGGTAGTTAGCTTATGCTAGGTGATGTCTTGTCTCCACAGGCTTTACGGAAGTTGTGGTTTCCACGCTTTCATGCTATACAACATATAGCATGCTGCCTCACGAACGTCCAAATTCATGCTACCAACAACTGCAAACCAACAAACGTTTCCAGTAACTGTTGATCAGTCCTGCACGCCAGCTTGGAGGAATTTTAGCCCATCCCTCATTACAGAACAGTTTCATCTCTGGGATTTGGGTGGGTTTCCTCACATAAGCTGCTTGCTTCAGGTCCTTCCACAGCATTTCTATTGGATTAAGTTCAGGACCTTGACTTGGCCATCCCAAAACATTGACTTCATTCTTCTTTAACCATTCTTTGGTAGAACTACTTTTGTGCTTAGGGTTGTTGTTTTGCTGCATGGCCCACTTTCTCTTGAGATTCAGTTTATGGACAGATGTCCTAATATTTTCTTTTAGAATTCGCATGCATCATTCAGAATTCATTGTTCCATCAATGATGGCAAGCCGTCCAGGCCCAGATGAACATTAACATTTGCCAATGCGAGAGAGGCTTTTCGTTGCTTAGAAGTTACCCTGGGATACGTTGTGACCTCCTGGACTATTGCATGTCTTGCTCTTGGAGTGATCTTTGTTGGTTTACCACACCTGGGGAGGGTAACTATGCTCGTGAAATTCCTTCATTTGTACACAATCTGTCTGACTGTGGATTGGTGGAGTCCAAACTCTTTAAAGATGGTTTTTTAACCTTTTCCAGCCTGATGAGCATCAACAACTCTTTTTCTGAGATCCTCACAAATTTCCTTTTTTCATACCATGACACTTCCACAAAATTGTGTTGTGAAGATCAGACTTTGATAGATCTCTGTTCTTCAAATAATACAGGGTGCTCACTCACACCTGATTGTCATCCCATTAATTGAAAACACCTGACCCTAATATCACCTTCAAACTAACTGCTCACCCAGATGCCAACAATGTCTGCACCATGCAGGCTTCCTTTACAGAATGCGCTTTGCAAGGTCATTCTGCAAAGAAAAATAGGATGCAAACCCACATGGGCTATGCACAGTGGATTGGCAGTTCATCACCTTAACCTCTTGCTGACATAGCTCACGCATATGAAATTACATCCCAGTCTGTGGAGCAAAAAAGAGGTTTCGGTGCAGGTTCTTTGCCACTGTTGTCTGGACTGCGGAACGCATTGATGGACCTCCAGAGACGCAAGAGCCTTACAGCAGCTGTGGCCAAAAACCACTGAAATACAGCTCACGGTTACGAAACACATAGCCACAGTACTAGCTTTTCAAATTTCTCCAACCTCTCTAGTGCTAGCACATGGACCTGTACAAACCTTTCGACTTGTAGGTGCGAGACAGACTGCAACAAAGCCAGACATTGTTTTAAAGAGGAGGCAAAACAAGCAGCTTGCGACAAGAGTGGGATTTGAACACACATGCAGAGCACAATGGATTAGTAGTCCATTGCCTTAACCGCTCGGCCAAAAAAATAGGGCAAAAGAGACTGCGAGAAATAGTTTATCTGTGATAAACTGTTCTTCACAATTCACAAATGATTAAGTGTTAGCCACTTTACTGGAGCTGATGGGCCAGGAACAGAGTTAATGTCCTCAGTGTCTGTGTGAGTTGCAAGTGAGAGCCATTACTTGCAACACTGGTTTCCTAGATTATTTATCTGTGAACATGTGAGGGAGAACTTGGGTTATAAACTTGACTATGTTCAAAAGTCAATCTAAAAAAAGATTACTTGTAGATTAATCATGCAACAACTTATTCATAACACCTGTAAATTAATTTTTCCTAGGTAATTTTACTGACTGAAAATCAAAAAAGTGTCATATTACCTGGGATGATGAGTTGAATGAATCAACATGCATGTTATGACAGCTGGGGGTGTGTGAAGTGTCGAAACTGAGATCAGCTGGATCACATATTGTGACATCTGGATGCATCTCATCCTCCTGACCTTCAACCTGCATCTCTGGCAGAGCGATGCCCATTTCACCATGCTGCAGTGGAACCAGCAGGTCTCCCCTTTCAGACCGTGCCAGCAAGTACTCCACAGCTATACGCTCACCTGCCATAAAGAACCATAAAACATTCTGAATTGACAGGAATAGATCAGGGTGAAGTAACAAGCCTGGCATATTTATTGAATGTAGTGCTGTTAATGAATACTCAGTTATTTGACATTAGTTTAATCACTCACAAAAAAAAAAAAAAAAAAATCAATTAAGAAAATAAAAATCACACAGACAGAGGAACGCAACCTAAACGGAACGCATTCAACCTAACATTTGGACACATCATATCACTGTCATGGTATCACTTGTTAGAGTTGGTCATATTGCCAGTATACATTGTAGTCCAGCTTCTAAGCTTTAAACAGCACAAATTGTGTGACTGTCAAACAAGTAGTTATTTAAATTAATTAATGGTGTGATTGCAACAAAATAGCATCCAGAACCCAGTGTTGAGTATTACTGGTGGCTTTCCCAGGTGGTATGAATTCTGGCAGGAGTACACATTCAAGGACTCTGTTGCAGTTCAAGTGAGACATCAAACGCACATCATAGATTTTAGTTTGTGATGTACCACTCCTATCCACAGCTTGATAAGCTCGGTTGATGTTCCATCTAGATGCACCCTCAAGCATGTACATCTGAGTGTGCAGAGCATTACATCTCCACCCTTAAAAGACAAGATGTTTCAGATTATTTAAATACTAATTGCATTTAGTAAATTATTTCCCCTACTTAGGGAATATATTTCCAGAGACAAAAACACAAGACAATTAATTTCTTGTGACTAAGAATTCAATAGCAACCATGTAAATATAATAAATGATTAATGCCAAATATATACTTATACATACACATGATATTTTCATACAATTTCAACTTACCTGGAATAAAATTGCACTGGTGGCGATGAAAGCTTTCCAGAGAAGAGGACCCTCTGCCACACCTCAGAACATCCAGGACCTTGTCTCCCTTCTGTAACCCAAAGCCCATTTTTGTGTAAAGCTGAACACCGGGTGGATCTTAGATGCATGGCAAGTGCTTTTGTTGTACTTCCCACACGCATGTCATGCTAGCTGGATTTATGAGGCGTAAACCTGTGGTGTCAGTCAGTTTCCACATGGAGTCCAATAGTCCGTGTATCATTGTGTGGGTTTCTTTAACCCCACAAGTCCTCCTCCTACAGTGCTTGGCCAGCTCACTCGAGACGATGCTGGACATAATTTGGGCTTCTGTTGGAATATGACCCCCATGTTGTTTTAAAAGCTCTGCCTTCTTTGCCTCTTTAAGATGCCGGATGTCATCCTTGTCCCATTCAAAAATACAGCTGGACAACTTGGAGCAAAAAGTACCATACATTGGATGGCGCTCTGTTGTAAGACCAGTAGTGAATCTCCTCATAAAGTGGAAAACATCAAGTCTCACTTTGAGTTTCCATGGTCGAAACCAGGTAAGAACTGGTGTTACACCTGTACCAGTGAAAAACAAGGAAAGAATTTATGCATTTTCTTATATTTCAATTTCCAACATCAAGCAAAAATACTAAGGCTATGAGAGCCCAGGTTCAGGGTTCCCACATTCATGGAAAACCTGGAAGTATCAGGGAAGGTTTAAAGATGTGATTTCCAGGATTGACAGTCATGGTAATGAACAAAATCCTACAAAGTCATGGAAACTTCTATAGTGAATATATGGTTTTAGTTATGATCAGCTCAGACCTGCTAATATTGCTCTGTGCAAGTGCTAACACAAATTACATAATGATCATTGGTGGTAATGCAGCAAATATCACCACAAATTTTGAGAATGTCTTTTGCAATATCATTCATTTTGGGGTGAAAAAAAAAGTAAAAATTCCTGGTAGGAAAAGATTGAAGGTCACACACCTGTCTCACTGCAGCAATCCCTGTCAACATAACATCTGGCTCTGGTGCATCAGCATCCCTGTAGCACTTGACGATGCCTTGACATAAGTCATCTAGACCAGCTCCCTCACCAGTTGTTAAGACACAGTTCAGGACTTGGCCAAACTCATTACCGATATTGGTCATCCATGTAGCCGTGTCCACAACGCCACCAGCAAGTTTTTTGGTGATCTATATGAATGTAAACATACAAATTAGTATAGCAATCAATGAAAATCAATTGAAGTTAACATATATTTGCCTACACACACACACTTACCTTCTTTGTAGAATCAAGCTTCAGGATTCTACCATATGTTGAGGTAATGACACCTTTCAACTCGTCAAGATGACCCAGGATCTCGTTGGCATGGACTGTCTCAAACCATTGTGCCAGGGGTATGGGGCAAAACGGTGGTGGGCACTGATAAATTGTTTGATTTGGTCAGGGCACTGATGTTCTTGTGAAGCTCACAATCTGACCGGTAGTTTATGCTCCGTCTTGCCCACTCCTCACTGTGAAGCTCTTCAATTGCTTGCTGCAAGTAACTTGAGCTGTTTCCTACAGTTCTTAGCTTCAGCAAAGTTACACATTTTCTGTCAAGAGCAAGCTGAGTGGTGAGAACAGCTGGGAATTTGTTTCGATGGGAAGGATCTAGTTGCTTAAGAATCTCCATACTCCAAGGGCAGACAGAAATCATACACTTACTGCAACGAGGATAGTCTGCTCCAATTAGGTAATATCTGGAGTCAATATCAATGACTTCCCTCACTTTTGTGTAGATTCCTGAGTGGTGCATCTTCCTATTGGATTGCGTGCATTTCAAAGGAATGCCCCACATGTGCATTGGTGCCCACAAAAACATGCACTGTCTAAAGTAGCTATCTGGATCAGGAGGTGAAGTTGTGGGCTTGCAAGGTCTTGGTGGATGAAACCAGTTATGTGAAAACTGCTGTTTCAGCTGTCCGTTGCGGTCATAAAGACATTGTGCTATCCACTTCTGGTCTGCTGGTTTAGTTACTCCACAGAATTGCTCGGGGAGAAAACTTGCCCAATTTATTTCTGGAGGCCTCAGGTTAAAGGGTGTTGTGGATGGTGTGTAGGGTACACTTTGTGGAGCTCCTTGCCACTCTTGGGTGTAAATGGATTTTTGTGTGTCAGCAGCAACTGTTGGATGTGCTTGTGCAGCTACAGGATGAATCACAAATGTTGTTGTGGGAGGAGCTGTAGTTGGATCCACAGTTTTTCTGCCTTGGTCTGCAAAACTACTCAAAATATGGTCATTTTCAATGTGCTGAAGCAGTCCAACTGCACCCCAGACTTTTGCACCACAATGGTCACAACGCTCTTGGGCATGGTAGTCCGATAGGTGTTCAGTGTAATCCTCCACATCGACTTCTTTGCTACATAGACCGCACTTGATTACATTAGATTCATTAGCCAGAGCACTGGTCTGTGAAGCCGACTGCTTTCTTATGCTGGATTGTGGCGCTGGCTGCTTTCCTGTACTGGTCTGTGGCACTGGCTGCTTTCCTGTACTGGTCTGTGGGGCTGGCTGCTTTCTGGTACGGGTCTGTGGGGCTGGCTGCTTAGGCTGACTCTCTGGACTTAACCCTGTCTGCTGAGCAGACTGGAAAAAAAGTGTTAGTTTCTCCCTAGGTCTGAAAATATTTCCAGTGTTTCAAACATTATTCTTTTTTTAATTGACACAATACAAACATAAATAATGAACATGTTTGTTATCAAAATGTACATACTGGAAGAAATAGTAATATTTCTGTTATATGGCAATGGTCACCAGCACAGGTAAAGTGATCATGTTTACCATTACATACCTTATGATAACCACATTTGCAAGGGATTCTTTTCCCAAAGAAGTCGTAAATACGGGTCTGGTTGTGTGATGGACAGTTATCAATACTGTGCAACGCATCCTTCCACTTCTTTACTCCTGGCCTCTTGCCTGTTGTGAAGTGGTACTTCCCTTGGGCGTACTTGCACAGGATGTTTCTTCCTCTTAAAACATCTTGCCACCGTCGCCACTCAGTGGCTTGCTCAGTTGGGATAAATTCACACCTTTAATATCTGTATACCGTGTTGATATTTCTGTAAAGCTGCTTTGAGACAATGTCTATTGTAAAAAGCACTATACAAATAAAATTGAACTGTCATACCAGTAGATGTCAGACTTACCGGTCTTAGTCATGTCTACAAATATGAAACAACAGGCTAAATATCAGTCAACTTGAGCTCATTTTTAGGTTAGTGATGACATGAATATAATTCTATAATTCATGTTTCTTTATGTACATGGATGGTTATCTAATTATGTATGAATTTCTTTTATGTCAGCATCAAATACAATCTTCCATTGTAAGGTAAATAGAATAGATAATGTTTAAACTAAACTAAAGAGTGCTCAAAGTTTTTAGTTATCTAAAAGCAGTATCAATTATAAAGTAAACTATAAAGTGAATCAGTTAACACTGTGGAGATTTCTCTTTTACTGATTGAATAAAATATTTTGACACGTCCATCCATTTTCTGTACCGCTTATCCTACACAGTGTCGCAGGGAGCCTGGAGTCTATCCCAGGGGCTTGGGGCACAAGGTAGGGGACACCGTGGAAGGGGTGCTTCATATTGAAATTCCAGGACTTTCAAAAACTTGTCAAGCACTCTACAAGATGTAGTTCAAACATATTCTCTATTTCTTCTTTTTTAAAATAATAATAAAAAACACAAGTACATTTTATATGTTGCCTTTTCCAGCAATGCTGGACTAAATTGGCATTATCCAGACATTGCTTCATCACCACCATAACATCAGTATACTCCAGATGAGTGACAGGAGCACTGTTTTTAAAAAAAACAAAAACAAAACACACTTTCAATGGAAAGTTGCTAAACGTCACTAGATGATGTCATGCGCTAATTACCATACTCATTACACCATTCTGCCTAGTGTCTGTTTGCTTCTCTCATACTCTCAGTGTTCACACAATGTATTTTAATTTCACACAATGTATTCAAATTCCCAATAAAGCTGTTCTCCTTTACATATTTTCCTGTTGTCAGACAGTGGAACGAGTATGAATCTGCACTGCTAAAATCCTGATTTATAAGCACGAAATCGACTGACAAGTTAAATACAGTGGCTGTGCTGTGATTTTGGCTATATGTAAAATGATCACTCAGAGAAAGAAAGTTAGAAGTGAATGAATGAGCTGCTCCTCTCTGCCCCTCACTGTACAGAGTAGCCGCAGAGAGAGGTGTATCTCCGGGGAGGAAGCAGGACCTCCCACTCACGGGGCAATACTGGGCACTCTCTTCTACGAAAAGTAGCTAAGGTTTGCCCAAAAAAGCAATAGATTTGTATCAAGGTGCAATTTTGGAGAAGGAAAAAAAACCAAAACAAAACAAAACAAAAAAAAAGCTAAACAGAACATGAACATGCAAACTCCGTGCACACAACCCCAAGAGTGTCCCGCATTTTAACACATTAACCGACTTTTTCCAACTGTTTACCTTCGCTTACGATATAACCAAATGTGTTTGTTTGAAATACTAGGCAGGAGTTTTGATCAGTTTGAATGGTATTTGACTGCTCAGGTACCCAAACAAGTTTTTGCGCCAATCAGAAAACGCTGCGAGTTCTCTCTGGCGGCTTTTTTTATACACCAAACACATCCCACTGTATTACATTCCTCATTATTATTGCTGTAATTAATATTATTCTATATACTATAACTTAAACCAGCCCTGCCCATTGAAAGCAGAGCGAACATATCTACATTCATATCACAATATAAATGGCTGGTCTGATATTTACGGTCAATATTAAACCACCTACAACAATAAGATTAGTTAAATTAATGCTCGGACTCACCTCCAATTTATCCAAAGGTACAAAAAAACTTTTAAAAAAAGCTTTATAAAATACATATCTGTGTAGCGCTGTGTGCTCTGTCAGGATCATGAACAAATGGCTCCGCTGCAGATTTTTTTTTTCTCTTTTCAAAATATTAATCACATGCTTACGTTAGTCACATGACTACGTTTCGACCAATGCCTGTTTTGCCCCGTTGTGTTTTGGCCCATGAGTGTTAGGACTTTTTTATTCTGTGTTAGGACTTATTTAGAATGTGTTCGGAACAGTTAGCCAGTCCAATCGCTGGAGGGTACGGCCACCTCATCCAAGGCCTGCTGCTTTCAATGAAAACTATGCAAAGAAAGGCTTAATGTTAGCAAACTAGATGACTGCTTCTCAAAAAGATTTTATTCAAGTCTTGAGGTATGAGCTGTGCGGTCATATAAACTGAAGGGTGACGATGCGGCGAGATGGCCCAAAGTACTCACAGAACGGGACAATTCCACAATTGAACAGTCCCAATGCAATGTAATCCAATCCTTGGGCAGCTAGGTACCGACTACCTACGGACTGCCCATCTCAGCGAGTTAAATTTCTTTGGAAAATGTAACTTTCATTCTTACAGTACCTGGATATGCACAACGACTGTGGGAAAGGGGGGCATGAATTGGGACGTTCATGAGGCAACATGCGACATGGTGTATAGCATGAAAGCATGGGAGCCACAACCTGCATAAAGCCTTTGGAGAGAAGACATCACCCACCATAAGCTAACTACCCTGGCAGCGGTGGGATTTGAACTCACGCCTCTGAAGAGATTTGAGCCTAAATCCAGCACCTTGGACCACTCAGCCATGCTACCCCAGGACTATGTGGTGGTTTACCCGTTCGAAGTAAGATGGTGACTGGGTAATTCAACAAGAAACCTGGCATGAGCGCTACAAATGGGCTGTTGTGAGACTCAAGTGCCTTTTGCTTAACTGGCTCTAGAGGAGACATCTAACCATTTCCAGCTGAAGGCAGAGCTAAGGCGTTGTCTTTTGGATGTGATTCATCTAGGCTTAAGACCCAATGGTCCACGGTCACTGTAAGGATAAAGCAAATAACAGCTTTATCTTCACTTTTCCTCCGTCAGCCTTTCTTGCCTCTGCTTCATTTACTCTAAAGAAAAGCTAGCACACGTAGGTTATCACGGAGCGTATACGGTGCCAGAGAGTCTAAATGAACACACTGGCAACCAGAGCTGTTCAAAGAGAGGTCTGATTTATTCATAGAGTAACAGAGGCTTTTATAGGTACAAATAGCCGTGCATAGGCGTACTGCTGTGTGGAAATAATATGGCAGTTGAACTGTTGGACCACATGCATGAAAAACATCTTAGGCAATACAAGAATGTACAGCAGTTGTTGAACATATATGGTGTGGTTCGCTTAACAGAAAAGAGGAAGTACCTATGGTGACATGTTAAGCTGGCACATACACATCAGACAGATTCTGTAAAGTTCATGAGACAGAAATTAAACTATAACCTAAACATACTTATAAATATGAGGGAATAGAGAATAGAGAGTTTCCAACAGTCACATCTGTTGTGTTTGTGGAAGAGCTCTTCTGCTATGACCTTACATCCCACCTATGCTGGTGCTTGAAAGTTTGTGAACCCTTTAGACCTTTCTATACATCTTCATTACCAGGACCTAAAACATTGTAGGTTTTTCACACAAGTATTAAAAGTAGATAAAGAGAGTCTAATTAAAGAAACGAGACAATTACACATGGCCATTTATTTATTGATGAAAATGATCCAATATTACATACCTGGAGGTATGTCAGCTTGGAGGAATTTTAGCCCATCCCTCATTACAGAACAATTTCATCTCTGGGATGTGGGTGGGTTTCCACACATGAGCTGCTTGCTTCAAGTCCTTTCACAGCATTTCTATTGGATTAAGGTCAGGACCTTGATTTGGCTATTCCAAAACATTGACTTTATTCTTCTTTAACCATTCTTTGGAAGAACGACTTATGTGCTTAGGGTTGTCGTCTTGCTGCATGGCCCACTTTCTCTCGAGATTCAGTTTACGGACAGATGCCCTGACATTTTCTTTTAGAATTCGCAGGTATTGTTCAGAATTCATTGTTCCATCAATGATGGCAAGCCGTCCTGGCCCAGATGCAGAAAAACGGGCTCAAACTGTAATGCTACCACCACCATTTTTCACAAATGGGATACTGTTCTTATGCTGGAATGCAATGTTTTCCTTTCCCCAAACATAACACTTCTCATTTAAACCAAAAAGTTCTAGTTTGGTCTCATCTGTCCACAAAGCTTTTTTTTTCCCAGTAGCCTTGTATCTTGTCCATGTGATCTTTAGCAAACTGCATGTGGGAAGCAATGTTCTTTATGGAAAGTAGTGGCTTTCTCCTTGCAATCCGGCCATGCACACCACTGTTGTTCAGTGTACTCCTTATGGTGGACTCATGAACATTAGCCAATGCAAGAGAGGCCTTTAGTTGATTAGAAGTTTCCCTGGGATCCATTGTGACTTCGTGGACTATTACATGTCTTGCTCTTGGAGTGATATTACATTATATTTGGCATTAATCATTTATTATATTTACATGGTTGCTATTGAATTCTTAGTCACAAGAAATTAATTGTCTTATGTATTTATCTCTGGAAATATATTCCCTAAGTAGGGAAATAATTTACTAAATGCAATTAGTATTTAAATAATGTGAAACAGCTTGTCTTAAGGCTGGAGAGGTAATGCTCTGCACACTCAGATGTACATGCTTGAGGGTGCATCTAGATGGAACATCAACTGAGCTTATCAAGCTGTGGATAGGAGTGGTACATAAACTAAAATCTATGATGTGCGTTTGATGTCTCACTTGAATATCTTCAGCAACAGAGTCCTCAGATGTGCACTCCTGCCAGGATTCATACCCCCTGGGAAACCCACTGGTATCACTAAACACTGGGTTCTGGATGCTATTTTGTTGTGATCACACCATTCATTAATTTAAATAACTACTTGTTTGATAGACACAAAATGTGTGCTGTTAAAAGCTTAGAAGCTGGACTACAATGCATACTGGCAATATGACCAACTCTAATAAGTGATACCATGACAGTGATATGATGTGTACGAATGTTAGGTTGAATGCATTCCGTTCAGGTTGCGTTCTTCTGTCTGTGTGACTTTATTTTCTTAATTGATAAAATTTGTGAGTGATTAACCTAATGTCAAATAATTGATTATTCATTAACCGCACTACATTCAATAAATATGCTAGGCTTGTTACTTCAGCCTGATCTATTCCTCTCAATTCAGAATGTTATATGATTCTTTATGGCAGGTGAGCATATAGCTGTGGAGTACTTGCTGGCACAGTCTGACAGGGGAGAACTGCTTTCTCCGCTGTAGCATGGTGAAATGGGCATCGCTCTGCCAGGGATGCAGGTTGAAGGTCAGGAGGATGAGACATCCAGATGTCACAATATGTGATTCAGCTGATCTCAGTTTAGACACTTCACTCACCCCCAGCTGTCCTAACATACATGTTGATTCATTCAACTCATCATCTCAGGTAAAGTGAAAATTTGATTTTCAGTCAGTAAAATTACCTAGGAAAAATTAATTTACAGGTGCTATGAATAAGTTGTTGCATGATTAATCTACAAATAATCTTTTTTTAGATTGACTTTTGAACATAGTCAAGTTTATAACCCAAGTTCTCCCACACATGTTTACAGATAAATAATCCAGGAAACCAGCGTTGCAAGTAATGGCTCTCACTTGCAACTCACACTGACATTGAGGACATTAACTCTGGTGTTCCTGGTCCATCAGCTCCAGTAAAGTGGCTAACACTTGGTCATTTGTGAATTGTGAAGAACAGTTTATCACAGAACTTTTACTGAAATCAATTTTGTAATATAGGATTTGGTTTTTTGTGTCCATCTCCTTTTTCAGGATGGTCAGTGTGATTCAAGGGGTGTTCCTGGATGGAAGGCAGTGGATAACTTGGCAGGGTACCTTGTTCTCAACCGCATTTTAACTGCTCTGTCAACCACCGAGATATCTCAGATTTTGCGGTTGTATTCTTGTCTGTATGCCTATTGACCAGTCTCCATCTAAATATTCGCTTAAATGCAAGAGGAAGACCTTGCCAGGGCCTTGGAGAGCTTCCCAGAAGAGAAGTGGCTCGGCACCTGGTCAGCAAGCAGCTGAGAGGTGAATTAAACTTTAGTGGATGCACGCATTTTGTAATTTACAAATATAATTAGAATGATCCATTATATCTCATTAAACAGTTAATTCAATTTGGTTGGCTGGGATGCATTTTAAGAATGCTGATATTTAGCCGATAACAGCACTGGGACTTTTCATTGTTTGTATCAACGTTCACTTGTGCGTGTTTGCAGCGTTCCAGACAGGCTGTCAGTCTGTGCATTAGTGGTGGGGATTTTTCAGACTCTTTTTGCAATTTACATTGTGACAAGTCTTTTTTGTGTTGGAGTCATTGATTGGTTCAAAACCACCATGCAAGACAACAGTTGATCCTTGACAACCCCTATAGGCCGAGCAATAATATTGAAAATAACGGGCAATAGTGTGTCTAAAATATAAGTTACTCAATATTAAATTCTTGTTTATAGAATTGTTGTATAAAAGCAATGTCACACAAGCAAGGGTGCTGTTCTGAATATCAGCATGGCTGTGATTACCTGTGGCCCTTGGCCTGTGGCTGAATCACAGCTGTGTGATATTCTGGAACAGCGGCAGAATATTGATTACTTTCTTCTATCTTTTTATCCACAGACTGTTCATGACTCATGGCCAGGCTGCCCAGAGACTTGATGTAAACAGGGTTTCGGAATGTGTTACCATCAGGCTTCTGAAAGAATATGGGGAAGCCAGAAATAGGCCAAAAGATAACAAGGGGGAAACCTTTCCCATTCCACAGGCAATCGTCATGACATACAGTCACAAACAGCTGCTTGAAGACTGCAGAGAGTTACTGGACCAACTTGGTGCTAGTAACAATAAACACCACCACAGTCTCTTCTTGGTAAGATGTCTTTTGGCTTCCTTAATTCATTTAAATTGTAAAACATTTGATATACTTGTATTAACAATATAGAGAAATAAAAATGTATTTAACCATGTAACTGCAAGTTCATTGTATTGAGAACATCTTATGCAATTCAGTTCAATTACTAAAACTGGCTAATCCCAACCCCCACAGGCTGCTTGACCTAAAAAAGAGAACTGACTGGGACTCCTTGCTGCAAGGAGTACAGCTTCCTCAGCAGATAAATTTGGCAAAGGATTCCCTGCCAAATGCTAGGTTTCTCCCATCTTCACCTGTGGAGCATGAACATGCAGTCATGGGGTTCAAGGAGCCTGAAAACCATGAGGGTGAGGCAATGATTCGCTGACGTCACTGTGGCAGAACTGGGACTGCAGTGTCTTCCACCATGCACACACACACACTGGGGTAGGACATCTTTACGGGCCTGGGGCACAGGATTGTCCTGAGTGGAAACTGCGAAAGGCAGCTCTTGATCAGGAGCGTGTGGCAAAAGGGGAGCTACCAAAGAAGCAGCACTGCAAAGAAGACTACTAATCAATGTAAAGCATGTGGTCAATCAAAAAAAAAAAAAAAAAAAAAAAAAAAACCCACACAACACTACTTACTGGCCATACCCAGGTGAGGGGGAAATGGTACTGTCCAGAATATGGGCAGACCATCACAGATGGTCCCCGAAGTTCTAATCACGCACAGCTGCTTCCAATTACACACACACACACACACACACACACACACACACACACACACACTACAGCATTTAAGAGACTTTGGAAGCAAACAGACTTTGCAAAGTAATATGTTCAGTAGACTTGCTCTGTCGTTTTGCCAACCCGTTTTTTTAGGGAGTTTTGCCTTAGTGTATTTTGACCAGTGTTTCTGTACTTGACCTTGTTTTCTGCCTCGCCTCGTTTTGTTTGTTTCCTGATCACCTGAACCCTGCCTGTTTTCACAAGTACGAACTTTGTCTCACCCTTTGGATTATTCTGCCTGGACTCTGTCACCCGCAACTGCTTCCGTCTCCACCCTTGGAACGTGACAGATTACTTCGCCTTCCTATGAAAGCAGCGGGTGATCCACTGTGGCATCAAGCCATTGAAGGCCATGGTAGAATGATTAGCCATCAGAACCAGCAGCTAGCCAACCTGACTGCGCAGGTGGCTAGGCTAGTTCAAACCACGCTGGTCGCTTTACTCTGGGCCACGGCTGTGTGGGAGCAGGGAGGCAGCGCCATCACGTCCCTGGAACAGCTGACTGATCACTTTTGGCTGGTCTTTGATCACTCTCCGGGTAACGAGGAGACAGGGGAGGAACTACTGACTATAAAACAAGGTGCATGCTGCGTGGCGGATTATGCCCTGGAGTTTCGCACTATCGCTGTCAGGAGCAGATGGAATGAGCCAGCTCTCAAGACTGTTTCACCAGGGATTGAATCCGGACATTATGGCAGAGCTGCCCTGTCGTGATGACCAACTCACCCTTGACTCACTCATTAACTTGGCTATCCGCCTAGATCGCCTGCTACAGAGCCATTGCACTGTATGCAACGAGGGTGCAATGGCGGTGAGATACATCCCCACTGAACCCATACAGCTGGGGCATACGCGGCTCAACGCAGAGGAAAGAGAGATGGCATCACGAGTTTCGTTGCTTCTACTGCGGCGAGGAAGGACACAGACAGTGCCCTCTCAAGCAGCGCTGAAGCCGGGAGGGCTAAACCAGATCAGCCAGGGGTGAACTCGAGTCCCTCAACCCAGATCGTATCTCAACTTGTATTTTTGCTACCTGTCATAGTGGAATACTCAGGATTGTCTTGTACTTTAGAAGTGCTGATAGGAGCGGCGGGGAACTTCATCGATCAGAACACTGTACAGCAGCACAACATCCCCGTTCATCCACTAATCAAGCCACGTAGGATTCAGGCCATTGATGGAGCCCCCATTGGGAAGGGGTTTGTCACCCATTGTACTGAGCCACTCACCCTCCAGACCAGCACACTCCATCAGGAGAGCATAGTGTTTTATGTCACAGCGTCTGCCAGACATCCAGTGATTCTAGGCCTCCCCTGGCTGGAACAACACAACCCAGGTATTTCATGGACTAACAGAGATCATGCACTGGTCCACCCACTGCATATCACATTACCTACAGACACCAGTGTTACAACCCGATATCTTGGGACGAGAAGATTTTGTGCTGTGACATTGTGTGTTCAGGTCCGAACTCCCTCCCAGACTTTCCAGCCTGCCTTGCTCCTGCCTCCAGGATGACCTCACTGATTGGCAGCCATTCTTAAAGAGGAAGACGGAGTGAGAATGTGTGGGATGTTGGAGGTGTTGGTGTTATTTGTTGTTAGGAGATTGCTTGATTTGTGTGCTTGCCCTTGTGGCTAAACACTGTATTTTGACTGCTGTTCTGGTTTTGACTGAGTTTGGTTATCCCTATATCTGTTTTGTGTATTCTCTTCACTTGTGTGTGTGTAATATTATATATATATATATATATATATATATATATATATATATATATATATATATATATATATATATATATATAAAAAACATTTTCCCACTTGGTTCACTGGCAGTAGGGGTGTGGCTGCCATTTCTTTTGGGAGAGGGTTCCTTTTGTCTCCGTTTCTTGCTTAGGTAGTTAGGGAAGAATATTTGTATTTTCTTTCCTTTTAGGTAAGCTAGCTACCAAATCATAGAATCCTTTTGTTTGGTATTTTGGCCTTGGCCCACCCTGAAGATACACCTGTTTTGGTTAATTTGTACAATTATATGTATATATTGTCTGATATACCACAACCTTTCTGAACAACCTTGTGTTGTTATTCCTGGCTCCCTCATTTAATATTTAAAGATCAATCACCTTGAATCCCAAGCTGGTTACTCTGTGCGGCCCAACCTAGACTGGGCCGTAACACCAGTGATTGCACTAGTGGCCATCTCCAACGAAAGCCCGGATAAAACTGCTACAGTCCACATTCCACCCGAATACCAGGACCTCAGTGAGGCATTTAACAAGGAAAGGGCTAGTGGATTACCACCTCATCGGCCTTACGACCGTGGAAGGGTGTATCCATTGTCAAAGACTGAGCAGAGAGCTATGGAGGAGTACATTCAGGAGGCACTGCAGCAGGGTTACATAAGACCTTCTACGTCCCCCGCCTCCGCAGGATTTTTCTTTGTGGACAAGAAAGGAGGAGGGCTCAGGCCATGCATCGACTACAGGGGTCTTAATCAGTGTTGTATCAAGTATCGCTACCCTTTCCCGTTAGTACCGGTTGCCCTCGAACAACTCCGTGCCGCCACTACCTTCACTAAACTGGACCTCTGCAGCACATACAACTTGGTCCGGCTCAGAGAGGGACGTGAGTGGAAGACGGGGTTCAGTACCGCCTCAGGCCACTATGAATATCTGGTAATGCCGTATGGGATCTCTAGCACCCCCTCGGTCATTCAGTGCCAAATAAATGACATCCTAAGGGAGATGCTGGGACGTACTGTTATCACCTACATCGATGACATCCTGATTTATTCCAGTTCACTGGAGGAACATCTCCACCATGTCCAATAAGTACTGCACAGACTACTCAAGCACCAGCTTTACATCAAGACTGAGAAATGTGAATTCCACAGGGACACCATCTCATTTCTGGGATACATCAGTCCTGAGGGGATCACCATGGACCAGGATAAAATGCAGGCAGTTGTAGAATGGCCCACTCTATCAACTATAAAGGAGCTACAGAGATTCCTGGGGTTTGCAAACTTTTACAGGCTGTTCATCAGAAATTTTAACTCCATAGCGCACCCGTTGACATCCCTGCTGGGAGGAACGCCAAGACGCCTGTCCTGGAATCCAGCTGCCCAAGCGGCACCAGAGCAACTGAAAAATGCATTCACAACCACCCCCTTCATCAAACACCCAGACCCGTCCAAGCTGTTCGTGGTGGAAGTTGATGCGTCTGAGACTGGCGTAGGAGCCGTCCTCTCACAACGGTTCCAATTCACCCTGTCATACAGACCCGCGTCCAAGAACACTAAGGCGGATGCCCTCTCTTGTTTGGACAGCAGTGAGGTTCAGAGGAACCACAAAGAGTTCATTCTTCCTCCATCCTGTATCATCAATGCCCCTAGAGTGGGAATTGGCTCAAACATTAGCAGACATCCCCAGGTCACAGGTTCCTGCAGCATGCTTCTCTGGAAGATAATTTGTGCCCGAAAGGTACAGTCAGGAACTCATTGTCTGGGCCCACACAGCTGTTGCCATGGGTCACCCAGGTGCAAACCGCACCTACTATCTGCTGCGGGTTAAGTACTGGTGGCCTAATATGGCAAGGGAGGTACACCAAGTAGTGGCCTCATGCTCATTGTGCGCCCAATGTAAGGTCCCACAGACATTACCGGCCAGCAAGCTCAAGCCCCTACCCTTACCAGAACAGCCCTGGTCCCACATCTCCATTGACTGTCACAGACTTACCAGAATCCCAGGGTAACATGACCATTCTGGTGGCAGTGGACCAATTTTCAAAGTCCGTAAGGTTCATTCGACTCCACGCCCTCCCCACCGCCTTCATAACAGCCGAATTACTCTTTCAGCACATGTTCAGGTACTTCGGCATCCCAGAGGAAATGGTCAGCGATCAGGGACCCCAATTCACGTCCAGGGTATGGTCCAGCTTCATGGAGAAGATGGGGATCACTGTCAACCTCACATCTGGCTACCACCCACAAGCAAACGGCCAAGTGGAGTGAGTTAACCAAGAGATTGGCTGGTTCCTTAGGACATTCCGTGCCTCAAGCCCTGAGGACTGGAGCAGATTCCTCCCATGGGCCGAATACGCACAGAATTCGCTGTGTCACTCAGCCATGGGGCTCACACCGTTCCAATGTGTGCTAGGCTACCAGCCTCCTCTGTTCCCCTGGAATGCAAACCCCACCGAATCACCAGCAATTGACTGGTGGTTCCAGAGGAGCAAACAGGTTTGGGCCAGCACACACCAGTGCCTTGTACAAGCTGCACGCACCTACAAATGCAAGGCGGACAACTGCTGCAGCAAGTACCCACAGTACCAGCCTGGTGACAGGGTCTGGCTGTCCACCAAGGACTTAAGATAGCCACATGGCTGCAAGAAACTTACCCCAAGGTACACAGGGCCATTGAAGGTCATCAAACAGATCAACGACGTCACCTACCGTCTGGAACTACCTTGACACAGCCGCATAGCTCCCTCCTTTCACGTGTCACGACTTAAGCCTGTTATCATGGGACCTCTAGCCATGGATGTACCCCCTGAAGCCCCTCCTGTCCTACTCGAGATCGAAGGGCAGCCTGTATACCTCATCAAGGATATCCTAAACTCGCGGCGCAGGAGGGGTGAGCTGGAGTACTTGGTCGATTGGGAGGGATACGGGCCAGAGGAACAGTGCTGGGTGCCGGCACAGGACATTCTGTACCCGCAGCTTTGTACAGACTTCCACGCATCACACCGCATGGCCGCTGAGAACTACACTTCCCACACACGCATGTGCTCACCGTCCCCGGAGTTCTAATCGCACACAGCTGCTTCCAATCTCACACACACACACACACACACACACCAGCATTTAAGAGACTTTGGAAGCAAACAGACTTTGCAAAGTAATACGTTCAGTAGACTTACTCTCTGCCGTTTTGCCTTAGTGTATTTTGACCAGTGTTTCCGTACCTGACCTCGTTTTCTGCCTCGCCTCGTTTTGTTTGCCTGATCGCCTGACCCCTGCCTGTTTTCACGAGTACGAACTTTCTCACCCTTTGTATTATTCTGCCTGGACTCGGTCACCCGTAACTGCTTCCGTCTCCACCCTTGGAACATGACAGTCTGTTAACTTTCTATAACAACTGGGATGAGATTATCTTTGAATTTAAAGAGGTGGACATTAATTACCTGAAAACAGCCAAAAACATAACGCTAATGTTATTGTTTATTAAGAAATAGCAGCAGGCTGGCGTTAGAAAAAAATTGATCTCATCTATAAAAATTGTCCTGTTCAGTATCTGCTTAAAATGTACCTCGTTTCCAGTCAGGATAAATCTTTCCTCACTGAAATCTGTACTTCACTTGAATCTGTCCTTCGTTGCTAAAATTGATCGCTGTGCAATCTCTAATGGTTTACATTCCGATTCCTTCCAGAACTCACTGTCACCTAGCAATCAATTAGGGGGATAATGGATGCCCGACTGGATTAATACAAACTAACTCAGCTCTATCTAAAATGGTGGCGATATTATTGTGCATCTCCAAGCACAAACTTACAACTGAAACGATGATTCATATGAAGGCTGTCCACATAACATGCAGAATTAATCACAAAAGCATCACACAAATATTCTAACATTCATTTAGTATACATTTTACATTCATTTTAAAACTACTCAGCAGATTTTAATGAAACTTTGGTCCCTGTTGTTGATTATATTCATAACAGCACTCCTCTTCATGTTTTATTCCTTACTAAATGCAGTTCTTTGTTTTGCTTGGATGGCAATAAAAGAAGCTATTGAAACAGTCAGTTCCAGTGGTGTGAAATACACTCCAATGATAACGCCAGGGTATATGAATAAAACGGATCTAGATAAATAGTGAACAGATACATATTATGCATACGTTACACTTCATGATGTATTCGCTTCTATCTCTGATCATCTAATCAAAGATCAAAATCTTTTTTTCTAAATGTAAGAGTTAACATGGAATTAGTGTTCATACTAGAAATGTTAACTAGATATTAACTAGAAATACTAGAATCCTAATTCAGAGTGTCCACATTATTTACATTTGATTATAAGAGTTTCAGATTTCTATCACCTTCCTCTAGGAAGAAATAACACTGGGACACTAAGGGTCACTGGAACAACATACTGAAGCAGACTGATGCTTTGTCTGTGACGAGGTTACCACAAACCGCTGGGGCTGATGAACATCTACATCCATAATCCCAACAGGAGGATGAGCAGCACCACTTCACAGCCACTGGATGAAGTGAAAATCACAGAAATGTTTGTTTAAAAAGTAAACAGAGCAGAAGGAACAAAGGAAAACCTATGTCTTGTATTTAACAGAAGACTTATTTCTCCCCAGTGATCACCGTAACTTCTGAACAGTTTACACACAGTTAACAGAAGAGGTTTACAAAAGTTTAAAGTTTTGTATGGTGATTCTCGTTGACCGACTTCTGACTCTGCACATTGAGGAAATGTTTTCCAGCAAACTTTAATCCAGGTGGACGAAATCACTCCACATCACTGCACTACCGCCATCCCTCTGAAATGAATAAACTGGTCCATTTATATAAGAAGTGCTATTTTGTTTGGCACAGACGCTGTGGGCCACCATGTTTTGATGTCACTCACGGAGTTCAGACCATCTTGTTTTCCTGAGTAGGAATTCCTAGGAATTGAGAATGTTTTCTTGGTTTTTCTACTGGTCATTTTCGGTAATTATGAGTTATGAGCCCAAATCAAATGTATTTTGTAAAAAATAAATGCAGCTATGAGCCAACATTGGATTAAAAACATTTTAAAATAATCCACACAGCTGGGTTGTATAAGAAGCAAGATTCAAATGATTTAATCTGCACCTCTGATAAAAATAAATAAATAAATAATAAATAAATAAATAAATAAAAAAAATCACTTATTGTACATATAAATTTCAACATTTAAATCGTTTTTCAGCAGCTCGGTGTAAATATAAGTGATGCACGGATTCGGTTTCAAATGATAATTCATTTGATTCTATTGAATGCTTAGGAACATGTGTTATTTAACAAATAAGAGTTTATTTAGTTCAGACTTTAAACTGAAATGCATGTGACAAGAGAAGCCGTTCAGTGTCCATCATTCAGAGGAAGTTGAAAGGAGCTGTGTTTCCTCTGAGAACTGCTGAGAGGAGAGTGTGTGCGCATCACCTCTGTGTAAACCATCTGTGTAAAACCATCACCATCCTCAGGGGGAACAGTTTAAACACACATTCAACTTTAACCTTTAGTTAAAAAAACAAAAAAAAAAAAAAAAAAAAATACTGTAGTGCTTTGAAATATAAACATGTGTAAAAGAAAGTTTCATTTACACCAGTAGTTGTTTACAGTGCCATTTTATTTATTTTATTATGACGAGTGGATGTAATACACGGCTATACGATGCTAGATGTATTAAAATCAGAATTTAATAATACACTGTTCAGCTGAACACAATACATTTCATACACAGTATTCTGCTTCCTTTAAAAAACAAACATTCAATCATGTCATAATTAACACAATTTTAGCACACCAAGTTTTTGCTAAAAGATGAAGTTAAAGACTTACTGATACACATGCAGAGACAGCTCATCAGTCCAGCCAGTAAAAGACACACACACACACACACACACACACACACACACACACACGCACAGGTGACTGACAGCAGGAAGACAAACAATTCTGAATAATAATCATCATCATACATGAAAATTAAAACAGTCTGTTAATATTTTACAAAATATTTGATAATTAGATCATTAACAGTTCCTGACTATTGGACGGGGCTCTTATAGTAAAATACTGAGAGATGAGGTGGTGTGATGAAGTGTGTTACTGTTAGTACTCCGACATTCCTATAACACACCCCCAAGTGACCCAAGCAACTCACCAGCAATTACACTATTTATTTATTAATGATGGACAGCTAGTACTTTTTTCCATTTATAGTTTCATTTAGTGTTGTGGAATGTCTGCAAAACAAGATAGCAAAAATAAGTTAGCAGAAGCTTTCTGAATGTTAAGAACTTTTGGTTACTATAGCGTGCAGTCAGTCAGGTTCTCTGGGTGTTTTGCAGTTGTAGGAACATTAACACTAATCTTGCCATAATGTGAGAAGCATTCAAGGAAACTTATAAGGCCAAACTTTACTTCACGTCTTTCTGAACATTTGAAATATTCTGAACATTATTAAACATTCGTATGTGTTCTGTTAGCTGGGTAAATTCCTGAATCCTCAAAGTATCACAGAACACAGGTTATCTTGGTTTGAAAGAACATTTCAGAACAGTTAGCAAATCAACAAAATGTTAAGTTTGCAAATGATGAGAATAAACACAGTGCAGGTTCTTAGATGTGATAATGATATATCAGAATGATGTACTTTTAGGAGAATCCTAAAAAAAAAAAAAAGACCCCCCAAAGTTTTATTGCATTACTTACACCAAAGCAAATGACCAAAGTCACAAGCTTATTAAACCTATTTTTGGATTTTCTTCTGCTGGCAGAAAATTTTGCGTCTTTCATTTTCAAATTATTAAATTGTCTGTTGTACATCTGTAGAAATTAGAATTAATAATACAATTCAAAATTGATCATGTACATTAAATGAATGATAAAATGTTTTATTAAATACTAACCTGAATCAGTTTTCTCTTTAGTTGTGGATGACAATAGTAGTGACTTTCTGTCAAACTGTCAAAGTAGTGTGCGCGCTGATTTATGGCCCTTTGTGCTTCTCAGGCTGACGTTTCTGCAGGTAAGCTAACTTATGACCATGGGGTGGGGGTAACCCTATCAGCTGTATCAGTGGGTCAATCTGGCTCCTGTGTGTCTGGACAGTGGGGGGGGAGCCCCCCTCCCAACAAAGGTTATTTTAATTAGTCTGGTTTTAGGGGGGAAATACATCTGAAAAGCGTATCAATGTTTAATATTGGGCATGTGTTACTGCGTGGGGTTATTTTGTTTGTGTAACCACATTGTTAGAAATAGCATGTTTGAATGTGTACATATACGAGTAGAATATTTGTTTTGTGAAATAAATTAAAACAAATGTTGATTACGTTTTTAGGGAGCCCGGTTTTCCTTTGAATAAAAAGTTTAGGCAATAAAGAGTTTTTTTTTAAAAAAAGAATCTGTTTAAAGGAATCATGTGTTACATACCTTCTAAACATAAACCTTTAGGAGGTAAAAATGGTTAAAAGAGCTGTTTAAAAAGAATTGTGCATATTATATGACTTCTAAACAAAGATCCTTATGAGGTAAAAATGTTAGCGTTGGCTAAAAGAATCGCAGTATTCTTTAAACTAGAAGATAAGTTTTCCCGAGATGTCTTCCATTCGCTGGGTTAAAGCAGTAATGACGTGAAAACCGAATCACCTCCCTCTCTCTAAACCCTGCCCACACATACGTGTTTTTATGCCCCTTTCTGTTTTTCCTGACCAAGAGTTTTGTGGGGAAGACACTTATTTTATGACCAGGGGGTCATGGTGTAATCCTATCAGTTTGTTTATGATAATGAGTTTATTGTCTGGGGGTGTTAATCACTTTTAAATATCGTCTCAAGACATTATGGTTAGAACACAGAAGACAGTCTGCAACTATCTGATACAATGGCGACTCCGACAACTCCTAATATCCCTAGAAGACTGTCCTGCATCACACCTATAAGAGACTGATGAAAAGTGTGAGGAGTTAACTTTTGCTCCAAGAAAAAAAAAGTGTTAGTTTGTCAAAAATTCTTCATGAGAATGACATTGTAAAGGAGCTGATGTTTAACCCTGAGCAGGGAATTACTAACTCCGGAGAACCTCTCTTAAGACCGCCCTCACGCAATGATCATTAAAACAGGGTGGCCTGTGTTACAGTGAACACATATTACAAAGATGTCTGAAGATTCTGCATGTGCGTGCTACAGCAACACCCCGGAGACAGCGCTGGCTCTGCCTGACAACGCAACACTAGAATCCCGGCCGCAAACATACGACAACAGGTGGCTAGATAATTTCTGCAAGGAATTAGGATATCACAACCTAAGCTTCCTCACAACTCCGTACGGAATCAGCAGCTATTTAACTGGCGCCTCTGCCTACGTCGGTATTGATGACAAACGGCTGCATTTGATCTGACGCATTCAAGATTATAAAAGTGACAGTCGTGGTCCTTCTGGAACATTTTGTCAACAAAAAGCTGAAAGAACTCTGTCTGGGGTGCGAAGTGGATCACCCGAGTCAGCTTAGACAGTCGTGTCTGTTCGAACCTGATGCATATTTCTTTGACGAATACTTTGCGGAACTATCGCGTGATCTGGTCAAACCCGGACTTAAACATTTCATCGCTCAAACATTGAGACAGTGTGGTTTGAGGGTTAACCCCCAGAGAATTCAAGAATCAGTGGATGCTGTTCTGCACGAGCTGCGGGACGAAGTATACATCGTGCAAAGACTTCACGAGGTCCGGGAGAAACTTGTGGATGTCAGCAGCAAGCAGATCGTCTACGACGCTGTGGACAGTAGGAAGGGGGTCACACCAGTCGTTTGAGATGGGAAATGCGTACAGAGCTACAGGATTAGCAAAGAGTCTGCTTAAGCGCGAGATGTCCAGCCTACTGTACAAATGCCTCATGGACTGTGCTGTAAACGGATGTTGGGGATGTTGACCCGAGACGTTTAACAAATCTCGTGAATCAGATGTGTCTTGTGAGGTACGGTGTGCGATTGGACTGCTTTGTTGCATATGTGTATTAAATGCACGCTATCCGATTTGTGCTCCTATCACAAAAATACTATATCTTGTGACTGAATGTGGCAGATGTGTTAGAATTGTAGACATTTTGTGTGTGTGTAGCTACCTATGTGTATGATTCGTGTAATCCTGTCAAGAAATGAACAGATAACATTTATTGCCTATGTTGTTGCGAAAAACACTGATGTGTAAAACATTTCTACATTCCTTCAAGGCTGTATGAGGACGTTGTTCTCTTTTACTGAAATAAAGACCAAAACCATCGCTGTCATTCATTGTGGAGACTGAAGTGACAATATGTCTGAAGAAAATGAAAAATATTGATTACATAGCCTGCTTTCCAAACAAGGTACTTTAAGGGTTAAAACACACACAAAAAAACCTTTTTTAAAAGAATCGTGCGTTTTGTTTCAACTATAAACAAGTTTTCAGAAAATGGTTCGCCAATGAGGATACTTACGCAGAACTGTTGCTAAATACATAAGCTTTTGTCTATGCTTTGACATCCCATGTCCCCACTGGCTGACAGTCTTTGTGTAAATTTATGACCTCTGGTAACACTGACATGAAGGTGTGATCTTTCCTGGCAGTGGTCTGTCTGTGGGAGACAGAGAAATGTGATTTCTGGGGTTTTGCTGACTAGAATGCTTACAAATGTGTTTATGTTAACGAATTAAGGAGAGAGTCATGTCTCTCAGTGCTTAAATAATGGTTAACACGTTGTAGTTAAAACACAGAAGAAGCTATCTGTTACAATGTCTGCTCTGAGAAATCTTAATACCCCTAGAGGAATGCTGTGTACCAACAAGAGGAGCTGTTGAAATGAGAGGACCTGACTTTTGTGCCGAGAAAAAAAAAAAAACCCAAGATGTTAGTTTGACAATTTATTCATGAAGATATTGTAAAGACGTTGTTTAACCCTGAGCAGGGTGTCAACAACTCCAAAGAGTGTGTCTTAAGTCCGAAGGTTTATTTAGGAGGTAGAAAAAACATTTAAAGATGATGTTTTAAAAGAAACGGGTGTTTAGTCCATAATGGTAAAAAAGAAAAATGGTTGTACTCAAATGTGAAATAAATCGGTGGAGACACACGGAGTACATTTCTGTTCCACAGTCTATAAGGATCCCTACCCTTAATGTAGAGTGACAAATGTGCACACCCTCCGTGACTGTTACTTAAGGTTTAAACATTTTTATTTTGTGATGGCAACAAAACTGTTGTACATTTGGTATCTGGTGAGTTTTAGAATTAGACCCCAACTGTCAAATATGTTTTGGCATAGAATGTGAATTGCTTAGTCAGGCAAAGAGCACGATGGTATGGAAAGAGTATGATGAGGTGACCTAATGCTTAGGAGTTCTACAGTACTTTGACTTGGGAACATTCCAGCATGGCCCTCAGAGAGGCATTATCTACATACGTATATTATATTATATTATATTATATTATATTATATTATATATTTATATTTTATATATATATATAAAAAATATAGATCAGATAACCAGTAGGTCTTTACCCACTCCTGATATGGAGTCAAAATTATTACTTTTTATTTCCTTGTATGGGTTTATGACCGTGAGCAGTCATATACACTATAAGCCAAAGTTATAGAAGCCATCGAGTTATTTTTAAAAGGTTCAAAAATATTTTAACAGTTAAGGCATATTTATAACAGAACAGAATATTAGACATTTAGTATAAACTAGTGTAAAAAAATTCTGAAATGTTTCGGTGAAAATATTTTTCCATATTAAATACATTAGAAAAGAGATTACAGGCTTTGTTGAGAAGTTACCCCCACATACTTTATAACAATTTGTTTAGGAGCATCTGAATCTGGCAAATAACTTATTCCATTTAGGCATGCAATAAAAGTTAATGAACAAATTAGGAAGAAATGACTTGTACACTGCTGCTACGGATATTAAGTCAAACCATTTTGTTCGAACTTCAGTGTGATCCATAGAGTAGCAGAAATTTATGGCAACATATGAATACCATGTGAAGGATTAAGTTGACTAGTCACTTACAAAGACATGTCCTTGTGCAGGCTTATCTTCACACCAGCAATGCCTATTGACACGTCTTCTACAATGTCAACATAAGAAAAGGCAAAAAGTAAGATATATAAGAATATATTTTATCAAATATAAAGACATAATGAAAAAACATTTAACAAGGTCTGCCATTCAGCCCTCTTAAGTGTAAGAACATTATTAGTATTGTACAGCAGTTGGGACAGTAGTTAGCTTTCAGAGGTCAGATGAAAAACAACTTTTGAGTCACAGTGCCAAACTACTGGCAGAATATTTTGATCCTTCCTTTTCAGCATGAAGGACTGGCATTTATTTAATAGACAGATGGCACAGCCATATACTTGGTCAGAGGATTTAGGAATTTCTTTAAGAAAGGTTCATTGTTTTTGTTCTTTTATCATAGCGTCAGTTTGTATACTTACTTTGGTTAGTGACTTAAACTGTTTTATTAGGTGGTGACAGATTTCGTTAACAGGGAATGAGGATAGGTGAAGTTGGTATGCATGAGTAGTTATCATACACTTTGTCAAACTGTCAAAGTAGCGTTGATAATTTATGGCCCCTGTCCTTCTGAGGGGAGTTTCTCTAGGTACACTTAATTTATGACAGGGGTGGGGGGTGTGTGTGTGGGGAGGGGTGGTGGACAGTCCCCCTCCCAACAAAAGGTGTTTATGTTAATGAGTATGGTTTTTGGATGTGAGATACATCTGAAACGCATATCAATGTTTAATATTGGGCTTGTGTTACTGTGTGGGGTTATTTCATTTGTGTAACCACATTGTTAGAAAAAGCATGATGTTTGAATGTGTACATATATGAGTAGAATATTTGTTTTGTGAAATAAATGAAAACAAATGATTATGTTTTTAGGGAGTCCCTGTTTGCCTTTGAATAAAAAAAGTTTAGGAGGTAAAGCTTTTTTTTTTAACAAAAAGAATCTGTTTAAAAGAATCACACATATGACATACCTTCTAAACATGAACCTTTAGGAACTAAAAAGATTAAAAGGGCTGTTTAAAAAGAAATCTGTATTACTTGGCTTCCAAAAAAATAAAAAAATAAAATAAATAAAATACCCCACATAAGCCTTTAGGATGTAAAAATGGTGTCGCGACGGGCAGAGAGCCGGCGCACACAAGAAGGAAATCGCTCCTTCAACTGCCGCACCGGCACGACGTGGGCAGCTTCGTGCCGAACATTCCGCCAGCCGGAAGGACCGCCGCGGCGGGGCGGGACTGACGCGACACCGGCCAGCGATTGGCGGACCCAACGGAGAAATTCCACCACTCAGGCGACGGCGGAGGAGGATAAAAGGGCGCGCTTCCGGCTGTACGGGGGAAGAGAATACCGTAGCGACAAGACGGACTCCGTGCGTGTTTTCCAGCGACATAGCGACTCGCAATCACCGAGCACGACGGTAACCTCACGCCCCACGCTAATCTCGCTCTCTCTCTCTCTCTCTCCCCACAAAAGGTGCAAGCGCGGACGAGATCGCCGGGTGGTGAGAGTCCCACCTACGGAGGACGCCGGCCCGGGAAAACCCTCGCCCCCGTCTCGGGAATCCCGCCTCCGCCACGAGTAGGCTACACCGGCACTCATCCCCTCACAACCCACTCACTTCACCCTTGCACCAATAAACCACCGTTTGTGAACGTTCTTCTGCCTCCTGTGGGTCTGTACGCCGCCCTTCCCCGGGCTAATTCCTCACAATGGTTAAAAGCGCTGTTTAACATTTTTACCTTGTAAGGATCTTTTGTTTAGAAGTCATGTAATACACGCTATTCTTTTTAAAGTGCTGGCTAAAAGAATCTCCGTAATGTTTTAAACTAGACGTTTTTTCCAGAGATGTATTCCATTCGTTGGTTTAAAGCAGTAATGACGTTAAACTGAGTCACACCTCTCTCTCGGTCATGATTCCCCCTTGAAGCAGCGTGCTCTAAGCGCGAATGCGCGAGCACCTGCTTTTCCAATGTTGACAGCAGTGACATTTCAACATGTGCTTTTGTTATTGTTTGTCATGTCTCCTCCCCGTCCTGTCATTGGTTGTCATGTCACATGTCCGGATTACCCTCAGCTGTTGCGAGGGTAATCATGTCAGCATATATACCGCATGCCTCGCAACACTCAATGTGGAATATTAGACTAGAATAGAGTAGATGGGTTCACACAACACATTTGGCAACAGTTATGATGTTAAACACTTTTCCTTCATGTCAGACAGTGTGGCACTAATTCAGTGGTGTTATGCAGATGGTAAAGGGGGTCAGACTCACAACATCAACATCTTCCTTGGGGCTTTTACAACAGCTCACGCCCATCTAGAACTGTATGAATTGATGGACAAACTGGGTGACATGTTATTGTACAGTAACAGTGTGATCTTTACATCTAGAGAGGGCGACTGGGAACCTCCGTTGGGCCCCTATCTCGGTAATTTAACTGACGAGGTTGGAGAAGGTCATCATATTATCGAATTTTGTTCAGGCGGACCAAAAAACATACGGTTACCGCACTGTGAAGGGTAAGGTATGCATGAAAGCCAAAAGGTATCATGCTCAACACTAAATTCAAAAACCATTAGATTAGACACCCAGATTGGCCTTGTCGACCACTACGTTGTGGGTGTGTGTAGTAGTCATATACTGGCATACACAGACACCATTGTATGTAATAAAAAAACATTTTCACACTACATAATAGGTCAGTCGTTAAAAAGTTTAAGGTGCTGTACAACAAACGCATGCTGCTCCCTGATTTTACAATGCTTCCATATGGCTTCTGACGATCTTTTTGGACATAGGGGTGTGCAAGACACGGAGGGTATTGATTTCAGATTACAACACCCTTTTTCCATGTATGATAAGTGGACCTTCGAAACTCAGGGAAGTCATATTTTGTAAAAATGTTCTTGCAAAATGCTGTACAGTTGACTTTGAAATTGAAAATGTTGTGTATATTTATAATTGTTGGCAACCGTTGTATGTTGAATTGTTGAAGATGTACAAAATAAGATTTGTTGAAGGATTACCACAGACTCTGAATGATGATGCTCTGTTTCCGGCCAACACAATTTGTTAATCCTTGATGATCTGATGAAAGAGGCCAGCGGGAGCAACGAAGTGGGAAAAGTATTCACCCAGTATGTACGTCATAGGAATCTTAGTGCTATTTATATTGTGCAGAATTTATTTTGCCAAGGGAAAGCCAGTAGGACCATCAGCTTAAACACAAATTATCTGATGTTTAAACCCCCCCCCCGAGACGCTAATCAAGTCAGTGTTCTAGGAAGACAAATGTAACCCGGCTACACAATTTTTTATGGAATGTTATCAAGACGCAACCAGCAAACCTTTCGGGTATCTGCTGATTGATTATACAACAAAAACACCCGAACACTATCGGCTCAGAACAGATTTACTTGCACCACACCCTGTGGTATATCTCCAGAAAAGAAGATAGCGAAATGTCTGCCAGGCTTTGTAGAAACCTGCCGCTTTTAAAATTATTATTAAAAGCAGCACCCAAACAAAGACATTATTTTACAAACTGCCACAGAGGAACTCATTGCGACATTGTGTGAAGTAGCTCTAAATGTTCTCTATGGTAATATACCACTCAACTCAAAAATACCAGAAACTGAGAAAAAGGAAAATCGTAATCAAATTTTTAGCGGATAAGATGGTTGGTGTTAAAAGAAAGATGTGTAATGGGGGGCTTTCTTCTACCGCTCTTAAGCGTGGTTATTTCTTTCATCTCCAGCCTGATTGCTTCTAGATAACAAGGGAATGGATTACGCAAAGAAAATGTTTTTAGTCCCGCAGCACCAGTTAGATAAACTAAAGACTGGAACAACCCGCAAATCTATTCAGCAAGTTATGGAGAACGATTTGGACATAGCTATAAGAAATATTTTGCACCGATCTGACTTGAACAGTGTAAAGCGAAGCTGTACACAAGCGTTTTACAGCGCTTTTTAATCATCGCTAGACAAGGGGACTGTGAAAACAGTACATTAACACCTATGCAGACTGAGCGTCCTGAAAAAGAAAAGCCGTCTGCTCCACCGGACGTAAACCCCCACGGCAATTTAGATAACATGGTGGCTGATATTTTGAAGAAGGTTCCGCAGAGGAGTGTAAACAAAACGCTCACTACATTTTAGATAAAATGTCTGAAATGAAAGATGTTACATCTTGGGACGATTTGGGGGAGTTTGTGTTTAACGGTAGAACTATTCCTGGCTCACACATGCTCGATTTAGTTAAAGGCATCACGGCTCCGCAAAAGATTTCTGATGCCCGAAGACCTGTTGGCTGGCTCGAGTTTCTGGAGGCTTTTGCACCATTGCACCACAAATTAACTTCACCTGTAACCAACTCGTCTAAGAAGCGTAAAAAAAACAAAATACTTCTGAGCACACCATCAGCACAATCAAATTATTCAGATGGCCCTGTATTCAAATCACCCACTCTTGACGCGAGTCAGTGGCTACGTTTTTAATCTACGAGTTTTCTATTGTTTATGATCTTATCTGTATTGCTGGATGTGATGTAAATAATAATAATAATAATAAAAATCTAGTGTTAAACATTTCACTTGTCTGAACACAGTGAATACATTTTCATTACAACCTTTTTTTTTTTTTAGTTTTTTCATAAATGCTGACACCATCTTGTCATTTTTAACGAAATCGGCGGTATACATCTTCAACACACACTCAATCATACCCCTTTACCATGTGATGGAGAAAAAACACAATGCTGCTGCAGGTCTTTGCCGAAAAATCTTGGACTTGTACTGCTGAATCACTCTAGAATTGCGGTTTAGAAAGTTTTTGATGTTCAATACGTTTTTTTTGAAAAGCAATACGTGTTGACTGCAGTCTTTGTCCGGCGTGAGATTAAACGCATAAAGGGTATAACCGTGCAGAAAATCCTCCCCATCAGTAGCTAGAGGTTGATTTTTAAGATGCTTTCCAGAAGCCAACACTAACTGGTAAAATTCATGCACTGCAGACCCACTTCCATATTCAGGCTGCAGAGGTTCAGGCTGGCCGTCCAGATAAACTGCCAAAATTCTAGGTCATAGTTTTTAAATGCGAACGGATTTTTATTATATGAGCCTGTAAACGCGTCATTATCAACCATAGCCAGAACCACAGATTTTGGTAGAGTTCCTAAGAACAAGTTTTCTTGATTACAAACATGTGAGCCAAAAGGGATTGAGAAGTTTTTCCCCACACGTACTCTGTCGATGGGGTATTTGGCTGGCGTCGAGAGCAATGCTTGTGCGTGCCCCAATCTCACACCTGGTGATAGACACTTTTTTCACAAACAGCGAAGCTGACACTATGTTTAGTTTATAGGCCACAGTGTCACTCTGCATCAAACAGAATTCATCTTTTGCCCTCGTCATGACAATTTTAATGTCCACACTGTTAAACATTAGTTTTTCTTGAAAGAATAGGTCACTGTGAATGGGGGTCAGTAGTTCAACAACATTGCTGGCGTTGGTAAATGCAGCTCGTTTAGTCAAACCTATTACCACCAGCGGGGTCCGTTACGTCCATGTGACCAGCCGTGTCTTTGTAAAAGAGCCCCCCTGAGAATAGCGTTTCAAGAGTGTCTTTACCATAATTGGTTAGACACTATTATGCATCAATAAGGATATGTGTTGGAACTTTGTGATATGAGACGGTCTCCAAGCAACACGTCCACTTGTGAAAATATTGTAGATCCGGCATAGTTAATGAGCCCCATGGGGGCTCAGTCTGCATTAGTGATTTTGAGACGTAAAAAAACAAGGGGTGTTGTTTTGGTCCACATAATCCTCCCCAGTCCCCGCTATAAAAAACTCCAGAGGCAAGGTTTTTGATATTGTTGACAACAGAGGTACTTCTATATGTATTTATTTCAATAACGGTTTGTGTCAATGGTACTGTGAATAGGTCCAGTTTGGTTTTTAAGCATTCTGACATATTGTGTAGTAAAGACATGGTCTAAAATAGTTTTAACAGGTCTTTTTGCTGTAGAGCTGGTTGGTGTCTTGTGTTTTACAACTGACAATGGCTTGGTGTTATGTTTTCTTTTCTTCATTGTTTCGCCACTCCTCTGAACCCTTGGCGGTCTAGATGCTCTTCTGCGAGCCATCACCTCTAGTCCGGACCTGTCTTGAGTGTTGTTATTGTTATTAAATGTATGCGATAATGTATTGCTAACATCACTTAGTACGTTTTTTGCAGCTGATTTAAGATGTGGTTTGGCTATGCTAAAACTGCATTTTAGCAAAAGAATAGCCATTCTAAAGAGCCTACACCACCCCTGGCATAACCGGGGAGGCCATTCCCTGCTCGATTCTGGTAATATTGAACATAACGCAGAGGGTCTGTGTGGTGATTGAATTTTTATTTATTTTTTTTTTTTTAAATTGTCTCACAGGCCTAAAATGCAGCTTGGAACACCTTCCCATAACTGAAGCGCACGTCTCGATTTTGATAGTCTTTCACTTGTATGGCTCTCACTGACGGACGATTTATTAACCAATACGTAGTGTGGGGTGTCGTATCTTACACTAACAATCTTGTGGTTCTCCCCCTCTATGTACACATCTCAGCAGCGGTACATAGAAGTCACCCACGGTCTGGTATTCTATGATATATCGGTAGTAATATACATACTGTAAAAACCCACATTAATGCCAGACCTTTCAAGAGCATGGTCCGTAGTTTCAATAGCAACCCCTGGTTTTAATCGGAGGGCCTTTCAGAAAAATTCTCTTTAACATGATCTTAGCCGAGACTCGCACATGGTGTCAGGGACGTGTTGATCTCCCTGATCAAAAAAAAAACAAAAAAAAAAACGATGGCATCATAATATCCAGTCTTAACCTGTAAGATGCGTTTGATATTGCCTTCAATATTATATACGGTGACCCGATTCTCTGTCTTCGTTGTTTCACCATAGTTGAAAATGAACGCAGCATCTTCATTAAATGTATACCACGACAGCAGATATTCAAATTCGATTAACCCGACTTGCCATTCTCCTTTTAGATTGATAGTTTTCAATAATCGAGTTGTGTAACACGAGATATGATTTTCCGGATAAACAGTCGTTGAGGCATTACAGGGAAGCGTTACATAAAATCCACCCTTAGCCATGGTTGGATTTTTACATGAATGCATGCTACCTACGAGGTTTCGTTTGTTTTATGGGGTCTGTACAATGACCAATTCTTTCTGGTCAATCCATGATGCAAATTTTGAGGGCCATCCGAGCCATCTAACCAAAACCATTGTTTTTTGGCCTTGTTTTTTCTCATCTAAAATTTTTTCCACTTTAAATGTTTTTTTTGTTCACAAATATTTTTTGTAATTCCTCTTCATAAAAAACACCATCGATGACATCGCAGTCATAATCACATAATCTATAGACGGTACGTTCGCGGGATATGCATTCTGTTATAGTAAAAAACTTGTGCGTATAGTTCTTTATAATCTTTTGTGAACGGACCTCTTACTTTAGAGATTCTAACAATGTAGTCAACTTTATACTTAAATTTAGGGGTTATGCCGGGGCCGTCTTTAGGACCATATAGGTTTTTAATACACCGCAGATTCATTTTCTTTGGCCACATTAATAGGTCTCATCTTAATGCTCCCGTGATAGCTGGCATTGTATCCATCCATGATGTCTTGTAGAATATCGATATAGCGTTTGGAGTTTGTAGCATTTAAATCTCCACATCCACCCTTGTGAGGTTCTATTAAACCGTTCGACGATGCATGCTTTTAAATCGGCAGCTGTTGCAAAGTGTTGTACTTTTGTCATGCTTCGAAAAGGTTTATTAAAAAATTATTTCCCATTATCTGTGTAGTTTATGGGGCACCCTGCCCTCATCCAGTATAGATTGGAAAGCTTTAAACACCTTGGATTTTAAAATCCGAGTCCACACACTTTGCACCCCAAACAGAGTTCTTTCAGCTTTTTGTTGATAAGATGTTCCAGAAGGACCACGACTGTCGCTTTTATAATCTTGAATGCGTCAGATCGAATACATCAGTCGGCGTCATCAATACCGATGTAGGCAGAGGCGCCAGTTAAAGAGCCACTGATTCTGTACAGAGTTGTGAGGAAGCTTAGGTTGTGATATCCTAATTCCTTGCAGAAATGATCTAGCCACCTGTTGTCGTATGTTTGCGGCGGGGATTCTAGTGTCGTTGCATTGTCAGGCAGAGCCGGCGCTGTCTCCGGGGTGTTGCTGTAGCACGCATATGCAGAATCTTCAGACATCTTTGTAATATGTGTTCACTGTAACACAGGCCACCCTGTTTTAATCAATCATCACTGCATGAAGGCGGTCTTGAGAGGTTCTCCGGAGTTGGTGATGCCCTGCTCAGGGTTAAACAGTAGCTCCTTTACAATGTCATCCCCATGAAGATTTCTGACAAACTAACACACTGCTGTTTTTTTCTTGGAGCAAAAGTTAACTCCTCACGCTTTTCATCAGAGTCTCTTATACGTGTGATGCAGGACAGTCTTCTAGAGATATTAGGAGTTCTCAGAGTAGCCATTGTATCACTTAGTTACAGACCGTCTTCTGTGTTTTAACCGTAATGTCTTAAGACGGTATTTAAAAGCCATTAACAACCTCCCAGATACTAACTCATCATAAACAAGTTGATAGGATCACACAACGACCCCTGGTCATAAAACTCTTGGACCGTCAAACTAGTTAAAACACATAGATCATAATTTATCACACTACATCGATTGACGGCTTGACAGAACGCACTGTCTACCGATGAACCACGTGTATGGGCATGTTTAGAGAGAGGTGTGTCTGAAACATGTGTGAGAGAGAGAGAGAGAGAGAGAGAGAGAGAGAGAGAGATTTCTATACCTCTTTATTTAATCAAAAGAGTTATTTACAGCTTGATGCTCCATTTCCAAAAACACAGAAGTAAAAAGATAAGAAAAAAAATAAAATAAAAAGCATAAACATGACTTATCCCAACACAGTCCTGAAAATAAGAGCATTCTCTACTACTGATCATAAAACATCTTTGAAACACCATATATTTGTGAACTCCATTATTTGTGGTTCTGTAGAATGCAAAGTCGATATTTAATCTGGCCTTTACCATTCTAACAAAAACCGTTTGCATCACAACCTAATGACTCTTCTACTTTGTTTCTTCTGCTAAGGCAAGTTGCCATTTTTGCTTGTCCTAGTACAAAATTAAACAGTTGACATTTCCTTCTCCCCTTCTAACTATCTAAAACCAAAAAAACAAATGCTTGGAAAACTTCTCCAAACATCATGAACATTTGTTCTAACAGCTGGAACAAGGTGCATAGTCTGTTGCACTCTAAAGCAGTGAGACCATTTCCCTCTGTAAACAAAAAGGACAATAATCTCTTACACTGGGGTTAATAACAGAAATAAAAGCGTTTACAGCCACAATACCATGTAAAATTCTCCACTGTAAATCTCCAACCCTTTTTGTGGTTTATATAGCAGTCTCCACACAGGTCTGACCTCAATGTCAGGCCTTAGATGAGCTCTCCAAGGAGTGTCAGCCCTACCCCTTAGATTGCTTTTGTTTAACACTTTTACAAACCAAGAATACATAAGTTCCCCCCCCATGACATCCAACCTGTTTGTGAGAGTCCCTCTGGACTCTAACAGCTGTCCCGTACAGTCTTTAAAATCAGGAAGAAGGGTCACTTCAGGAAAGGGTTCATCAGCAGTTGGGTGACAGTGTCCGTTACAGTAGTTGTTCAGCAGAGACCATTCCGTTTTTGTAAGTTCACACTTCCACATGTTGAGCAGTTGGCTTATGACCCTGGTGGATGTAACTCTTGAGAGGCTAAGCCTGCAGCATCGATCAAACCAGGTCCACATCGCTCGACCACATGTCCTAGTGTGACAATACCAGCTGAACAGAACTCCATCACGAAGGGTCTTGCTACGTGCTCCACATTGAAATGAGTCCCATGCACCACTGGTTCCTTCAGCAGCCAAGATAGGGTCTCACAGCCTGTTCTCTGTTTGTGGAACATCCCCCACACAGTAAACAGTCCGTGGTAGAACATTGGGAAATTGTGCAGTTTGTGAGAACTCAAGTCCATCAACCACAAAGACTCAGCAAGACCCAAATTCCGGCCTCGGGTCAATATGATTCGAGCTAAGGGTCTCCAGACAAGGTCTCTGGGCCCAACAAGGAGCCTCTGAATGAACTGGAGTCGGAAGGCAGCGCCCCTGCTGGTGAGATGAGCCCCTGCCCTCCTTCCTTTTTGGTTTTAAAAAAAAAAAAAGTACACTCTGCAGGACCCAATGCAAACAGTCCCAGAAAAAGTCCACCAATACTGCTTGTATTTTAGCCAGTAGTTGTGCTGGAGGGTCTACACATGCTAAATGGTGCCACAGCATAGATGACACCAAGTTGTTAGTCACAAGTATATGACCCCTGAAAGACATGTGTGGTAAGATCATTTCCATTTATTTAGACGTCCTTCAACCTTCTCAAACATTGTCCCAATTTTTTCCTCACAAAAGTATCACCACCAAGGTAAACACCAAGATATTTAAAGTCACCCTTGTTCCAACTTAGCCCAGCAGCCAACCAGTTTCTTGCTTAACTCATCACCGATTGTTATGGCTTCACTTCCCCCCCAGTTAATTTTAGCAGAGGACACTACACCAAAATCATTGTTTTCACCAAGGGTATCAATATCTTCTTGTTTCTTGGTGATGACATCATTGGCAGAAGCAGATAATTTAAAAACTGTTTCACATCCAGGAATGTTTACACCTGAAAGAGACTGTCTTAATCGTGTAGGAGAGGCTCTATGGCCAAGGAGTACAGCATGCCAGATAATGAATAACCTTGTCTGACTCCTCTCTGGACCTTAAAAGGAGCGCTTAAACCACCCTTGATCTTTAAAATACTCTCGATGTCACTGTACAAGACTCTAACCATGTTTATAAAACCAGAGCTGAACCTGAACGCATCTAGCAGTTGCCACAAATACTGATGTTAAACCCTGTCAAAAGGCCTTTTCCTGATCTAATGAAATCAAACAGATTTCACAGCCCAATGAATTGGAGAGGTCCAAAACATCATGAATTAGGATATCAGATATCAACCTGTTGGGTATGCAATAAGTCTGATCGACATGAACGACATGCTCCATAACTTCTCAGCCTCATGGCCAACACCTTTGATAAGAGTTTGTAATCAGTACTGAGAAGAGCCAGGGAGAAGAGTAAGGATTGCTCTCCTGCAGCTCAATGGTAGTTGTCCTTTGTTCAAACTGTCTGAGACAAGCAGTAGATCTTTTCCGGTCACAGGCCAGAACACTTTATAAGAGTCCACAGGAAGACCACCAATACCAGGTTCCTTACCACTCTTTGGCTCTGCAATGCAGAAAGTAGCTCAGCAGCAGTAATTTGAGCTTCCAGCTCTGCATTGACCTCCTCGGAGACCTTGGGTAAACCCCCATAAAAAGGACTGCGCCACCTCTCTCTTGGAACTCCTTCCTGAAAAGTTTCTCATAAAAAGCAACTGCACATTTATGGATCTCCGCAGACTCCTGTAGCAGCTGCCCAGTGCTGGACCGCAGAGAATGCATGAGCTTCCCCTGTCCATTCCTGTGTTCAAGGCCAAAGAAAAAGTGAGAGGATGCATCCATTTTGACAACGTTTTGATGACGAGCGCGAACCAGAGCACCTTGGGCAGAAAAACCCAACAGGTTAGATAAAGCGGACTTTCCTTTGGAGAACTTTAAAATGTTCTTTTCTTGTGGAGTCTGCCAAATCCTGCAGCTTCACCATTTCACTATCCAAATCTTTCATAGACCTCGTCATGTCCCTTGTAACATTGAGTGTACTGTAGGCACAGCTGTTTCTTTCCCTTCCCTATGTCCCATGTTGTGGATAAAAATGACATGAAATAAACAGGAGGGAGACTAGTATGAGTAATATGTAATTTTACTGAAAATTCACAGGACTGGTTGGATTCACACTAAGATCTTTAAGAGTAACACACTATGGTTTATTAGTCACAGAGAAATATAAGAGCTGAGGAGGGCAGGCTGAGAGGCACACACTCTCGTACAGTCAAGTGCAGACATAACACACCCAACGCCCACACAACATTATGAGAACAACATGAGACTAAGGTCTCTCTATAATGGTTTTCACTCTCTCCCACTTTCAATCCTAATGGTAGTCAGAAAGTCCTCTTTCAAAACATAATGGTAAATTTGAGAAGCCTCTTTTTAAACATCATGGTAATGTAGAGGAGCTCTTTAACCTTATTGGTATTGATCTAGTCTTTCAAAAATATATTGGTTATCTACTGTGTAAATACAGTATAAATACTGGAGCTTGAGCTCCAGGTGTCAGATCACTTCTGAGAATTCTCATCGGTGTGGATCTCGTGTGGTGGAACGGAACCAATAAATCTGGACCCTTGCTTCTTCTCACTCACGGCTGGTGTCTTTTTTTCCCTATCTCCAACTGGGTTCACAGATGTGAGTATTTGCTTCTATGTTGAATTTTAAGTGTCTTTGGGTAATAGGCTAAATTTGGGCCAGCATTTGGCAACCATGAAGGGACTGGGTTAAGATCTATGTCTTAAGATGTCTGTAATCTCTCCCGTGGGACTTCACTCTCTAAGCAACAGATAGGCTGTGTAGGAAGAAGGCATTGCAGATGCCTGTCATTTCAAAGCTCTGTCTTAGTGGTCTGTTGTTACGATTGGGAAGCCCCCTTGGTAGGAAGAAAGACTAAAGTTGGTCTCCAAAAGAACCTTGAGTGAGTGAGAAGAGGTAAGAGAAGTGTGAACCGATTGTAATTGTATAAGGGCTATGTATAAGGTTCATAAGACTGTTTAATGAAATTGTATGTGTTGTGCGAGTGAAAGTCCTGCAATACCGCTGGTGAAAGATTCCAGGGCTGGATAGGAAGCAGGTGGAGTTGAGGCCTCAAACCCCAGATACTGGCCACTAGAGGTGGCGGCTGCATTGGTGGGGGACCCCTAATTCTGCTGGATTGAGTCCAGGTCTGGATAGAGATGGGTATAAATCCTAGGCCCAGGTCTGGGTCATGCAACTTAGGGAATGGACCCAGTGTGTCCGGTGTATGAATGTGTAATAACAAATGTGTGTGCTTATAATATGCGTGTGGTGTGAGAGCGTGCATGCATGTGCGATAAGCTCTGAAACTTAGTTTTGGAGACAGGGAAAAATGAATTCATTAGTGCGCTGAACATGAGCTCCATACATAAGGAGATGTGTGTGTTTGATAAGCTTTGAAAATTAGTTTCGGGGAAAGTTGCATTTAATTTATATGACTAAGCTTCATACATACGGAGCTGGTGTGAAGGTGCTTTATACTCTGAAACCTCAATTGTGTGTATGTAGTAAAATAAATATGTGTAATAGTGTGTGAATATAATGTGTATGTGAGCTTGCAGGCATTGTTGATTTAAAAAAAAAAAAAAAAAAAAAAAAAAAAAAAAGTGTATGTGTGTGTTCCTGTCTGTTCTTATCTGCGCAGGCAGGCCTGCCGTCTGTGTGGAAGAAAAAAAACAAAAAAAACAACAAAAGGAAAAACAATACTGTGTGCGCTCTTCAGATTGAGCTGGGTAACAGAGCATTGTGAGATTTTTGCGTTTTTCGAATGTTTTGAATCCGGTACAGACTTTGTGAGTCAGGTGTGACTGTGTATTATAATTAATTTGGTATCAATAACTGCTGTAACTGAGGGTTTTAAAAATTGGGGAGCATTCAAGAACATTGTAAATATTTGACAATGACAATAATATAATTTTTTGCGAAAGTTGCCGCAGGGCCTACACAGATGATGGCCCCAACTCAGTCCGGGGAGAGCCAGCTGCGGCATTCACAGGAAGACAATGGGGCCCATGTAGTGAGGATGCAAAACTCCGCAGGAGTGGGCGAAATATTGGCATGGATAAAACGGGGGGTGAAAAACGAGGCGGGTACTGGGTTATGGCGCAGCCTAGAAGGGTTGTGTATAGCCCCAGTCAGCCACCTCCCACTCTTGATCAAAGAAGCCCATGGCTTGGATCACGCCAATAAGGCCGAAATTATCCGGAAAATCCGTCAGGAAAGGTGGTCCCCTTACCTGGCCAGTATGGTGGACCAAGTGTTGAAGACATGTGATGTGTGCATCAACTACAATGTGCGAAAGAACCTTACCGCCCCCTTAGGACATACTCCCCTGCCGACGGGACCTTTCCGGCATATAATGATGGATCATGTAGACATGGGAGCAGACAACAGGACAGAAGGGAAGTGCTACATTCTAGTGATAGTAGACCGCTTCAGCAGGTGGGTGGGGGTGACTGCGACTTCCGAGGGGGACGCGGGGTCCGTGGCTAAATTTTTATGTCGCGAGGTCATTGCCCGATTCGGTATCCCTGATTTTCTGAGTTCGGACAATGGCACCCACTTCGTGAATAACGTCATCAATAATATTGCATCTGCCTTGGGGATAGATCATAAGCTAGGTTGTGTATATCATCCTCAATCCCAGGGCATGGTGGAACGTGTGAACGGTACCCTACTAAGTGAACTGTCGAAAATATGCGAGAGCTCTCACCTAAACTGGGTCCAGGCCTTACCACTGGCATTGATGAAGATGCGTTCACAGACTAACCGTATGACGCACTTGACTCCTCATGAAATGCTTACTGGCCGCCCAATGCCCATGGCGTTCACCCGAGGGCCATAAACAGGGCCGCCTCTGGCACAACTGGAGGACGAAATGCTGGAGTATGTGCGAACCCTCACCCAAATCCATAGACATTAGTATTCACAGGTTAGTGAGGCAGTCCACGGAGGGAACGAGGTACGGGAGGATGTACGTCAAGTGGCACCCGGGGACCAAGTACACATTCGACCTCAGGCCTTGTCAACACAAGGCAGCCCACTGAGGCGGAGGTGTTAACTGATCGTGACAGTGATTCGGATGCATCATCCCTGGGCCCTGCCTACGGCACTCAAGCCCAGACTAAGCGGCGGACTGTGGAAAAACTAGATAGACCGTCTCAGTCTGATGCCATTAGCCCAAACGGCTCTCCGCTTCTCTCCCCTCCGTACTATGATATCGACCTTGTTCTCTCGCCCCGAGTAGAAGTGACTGGTGTTGTAGCTACCAGCCCGCAGGAATTTGTAACCCCATCGGAGGAGGATTTTCTGTCTATGCTTGCCACTCTCTGGCAGGACCTTGACAACCCCGCCTTGCCTCTGGGCACAATTGACTTGGAGACGCTGCAGGCCCTTGAAGCACGGTTAAGCGTACCTCCAGAGCTTCAGTCTCCGCATGAATCTTTGCACACTCCCCTACCACCGGTTCCAGAGAGCACGGGTTCTGCCAAGTAGTAGTGCATATGGGGGTAGGGTAATTTTTACAGCAGGGCTAATAGCATACCTGTTCTTTTTCTATGACCCGATGATGTTCAGAAGGACTTGTCATACCTTCATTGTATAATGGACTAATCATACCGTCATTATACCCCTGACTGTATACAATTCCATATATAGATTGTGGCTGGTCAAAAGCATGCGTGCCGGAGCTCCAAATCATTCTTTTAATTTTATTTTGAATTCCATGTGTTTCCCTGTTTGGAAACTGAATGAAAGTGTGTTAAATTCCAGGATGATGTTATCAGTCTGGAGAGAACTTTAATGGTAGTTTGTGTGTTGTGCCACATTGTTTCTTCTGCACAGGCATATCGACATCTTTGCTTGACTAATGATAAAATTGATCAGCTAACATTTGAACCCGTTCCTTGTGAGTGATGTACTTAATAAAAATAAATTTAAAAAAACCCTGAAAAGTAAAAACAGACCCGAGGTTACAGTCTCTGCCTAACTCTGAGGCCAAATCACAAGGACCGAAGTGAGACATGTGCAACGTGGTCCGTATCAGGCTAGGTCACATCCCCCCTGTTGAGATAATGTTGAGCCTAAACATTTGGTTTTAGAGAGCACTGTACCTTCACAGCAGTATTAAATGTAAGTCAGTCAAGTGAACTGACTCACTAACAAGAGCTGGAATAACCATAACTAATTTGTGTATCTGTGATTCCTATACGGGTACGTGTCTATACATTGTTAAGCAGTGTAAGTGTGAGTTCTTCTGGCGTGTGGTATTCATGTTGCATAATGATGAATAATTTCTGCATATTTTCTCTTTAAATGCTGGTTATGTCCAGTGATGAATAATTAGTAAGATCAGATGGCAGTAGTAGTCTGCACATTTTAAACTCTCTGTAAGGTGTTGTACGCCTGTTACAAATGTGATATCTGAGTCCGTAACATTAGAATAAGGTGGTGATTACTTAGTGTGGAATTCGGGTTTTGCAGGGAGTACGAGTATCTGGATTAGGCAGCCTTGCATAATGGTTCCTTTTGCTGACATGTGCTGATGTGAGTTTGAGAGTTAGTTTAATTACAGTCTCTTTGCAACAGTGTAGTTTGAAGTGATTTGTTTCTTTTCTGAACCGTAGATTGGTGAATAGCATAAAGTAGTTGTGTAAATATACAAATAAATAATATTAATATTAATATATATTTTATATGGTGTGCTATGGATATGTCATACAGAGTATACGAGTTGCAATATTTAAATAATACAGAGCAGTGGTCACAAACTCGAGGAATGGAGCATATACTGCACAATCTGTGAAGTGAATTGATAAATCTTTATATGGTAGCTGTGGCTGAGCTGTGAACTGGATGCAGGGGTGTGTGATCTGGGAATTGCAGTCCATGGCAGCCATGTTTGTGGACTGCAGTGCAGGATGGGAAATGTGGTTTGTGACATGAGTAGATTTAACACTACCTTAATATGGTCAAATACAGTTTAAACGAAATGGATACATTTGTAGAAGGAATCTTATGCCTTTTCACAAATAGGCACTCAGCCAAGGAAACAAATTGGTGGTAAATTGAAACAAAGCTCATAGATGATCAATTTTATTTTAGACTAAGTTAAATACATTCACATTACTCCTAATTAGATATATTAAAATAAAGTGAACAAAATTTAAATGTCATGTATGAAGGATCTGAGTGATTTTGAGTGTGGTACAGTTATTTAGTTACAGTTAGTTAAAGTTAATAAGGGACAAAGGGGTGCATGCATGTCTACCATTTAGACTAAACACTATTGTTGTACACATAAAACCAAAGTCACTAGGTTGTTTTGAATAAAAATTAGTGGGATAAAAGTGACTAGAGAACTGTAAATACATGTCTAGATCTCAACCTCATTTACTTTATTTTAGTTCTGTATTATTGGGATTATCACTCGTTAGCACAGATGGGATATTAACATGTTAGGTTAGTGTACGTCACAAATAGTCCTAGACTAAAGGATTTTGTTTTTCATGCACCAGAAGGATATTAAGAAAGGAAATCAGGAAGGGATAAGAATGAATCTTTGCCAATTGGGTTTGTATTTTTAAAGTCAGACTAGAACTCTTTTACAGATTAACTGAACATGAGGGTGGAAGACCCCTTTATGAGAGGTGTTATTCATTTGATTAGAGAAGTTGAGATTACTTTAATAATTTTTAAATGATTTGATAGACCAACATTATTTAATCTCTGCAGCAATATTTCTAACTGTTTCTTCCACTGTGTCGAAGGCCTTATATAAATTGACAGACAGGGAAGTGCAGAAGGTACCGTGACATTGTTTTAGGACTTTCAAAACAGCTGTTGTGATGTTTATATGACCTTAGACTTTTTGCAAACTTATAACATGTCAACGGTTCACTGAAAAGGCTTTCTAAAAGGGACATAGGACAGGAGGCTTTGGGATTGGACTGTAATGATCTAATATAGTGGGATTTCCCCTGGTTTAATAATAATAATAATAATAATAATAATAATAATTTTTTAATAATAAAAAAAGCTGATTTCCAAATTTCTGGTATAGCCCCATTGTCTAATGAAAGATTAAAAAGATAAGTTAAAAGAGATGAAATAATATCAGCTGCTAAGTTTAGAAACACAGACTCCACACAATCAGGGCCTTGTGATTGATTCATATTGAACAATGTGTGTGCTCTGTAAACATCAGAAGTCTCCTCATTTTGAATGTTTAATGGCTTTCTGCATTATTAAAATCGGTATACAGTGAATCACTTGAAAAGTATTCACCATTTGTAATAGGCCTAGATCTGGGGCATAAATTGAACATTTAACGATGGGTTTTGCAGTTGTGTGTTCCCAGTTGTCTGTCTCCAGTTTCCAAAGTGGACAGTGATGATGGCACCCCTCATCCTGAACTCGCTAACATACCTGGCACATTATAGGCTACCTAAGGTTGAAGCACGGCAAGTAACATGTACACTGTAATAAGCTAAAGTGAAGTATAGTCATCCTGTGTCCTGTAAACAATATCTTCAATCCTCAGAAAAGGGATGAAGGAACATGCCCACTTAGTCTAGCATTATTACAGCAAGCTGTGATAAGTTCTGCAACACAACCCACCCAGTAACCACTGTTTAAGGCTGGAAGAGGATGGCATTTTACACAAAAGTTACAGTCAACTAACTAGTCGTCCCAGTAGCTCCATTATTTATAGTATGTTGTATATAGAAAATTTATATATATTTATTTATATTATAATATATATTTAAGATGTCCCTACTGTAACCCATTCCATTCCACATATTATTGATCAGCGCTTTTTCCAAGTGACTGCATGTGAGAGCTCAAGGCCGTTACTCCCCTTAACATTCCTAAATCAGTAGTACACCTGGGAGCGTCTCCTTCAGGGGCTGTGGGCTCCCCTGAGGTGTACTCCTCTGTGGTCACAGACTCCCTTGCACGCTCCCAAGGCCGACAGGACATGATCGGGGTCATCCTCCGCCCCATAAAGCACAACAAATGTTCCTGGACGTTATCAAGTATGGTCTGCAGTGGATCACTGATTTGCTCTCTACATGACAAAATCCTGAGATCTGGGTGTTCTTTGGACCAGCCTGACATTGAATGGACTTATGCTCTGCACCTGTACTATGGCTGGCAAATGTCAAAGACTGTCTTACATGTGACTGAAAGGGGGGACGCCGCTGGGGGGGGGGGATGGGTCCTGGCTCAGGAGTATGGGGCACTTGCAGGGCTGTAGTTTATGTATTGAAAACATTGGATTTGGTGGCACAAGGATTGCCAGCACGGTGCGTGACGCGGCTGGAGATGCTCTTAGTGCAGATCACTGGGAAAATTGCTCTCTCACACATCGATCTTACACTCATCACACCAGGTCATTTCTATTTTGAAAGAACAGGATATGGGGATAGTCTATGTGCCACCCAAAATGAAACTCTTCAACCTATTAAGTGTGCCTAACACGCCAACTGTAGTCTTGTATTGCCTAATTAATTCTGTGGAGCCAGTCACTGAGAACACTCACGATTGCCTAGCAGAGATTCATATTTCCTCAAGCTTAAAAGTTTCAAGTCTGAAATTTCACAAACATTATGAGCACCCTGATCTGCCCAATTGGCTGAATTAAAAGCTATCACTACAGAGTGCAGCCTGGTTAAGGGTAAAATTGCTAATATAAATATATAGATAAATACTGACGTTTATGCCCATGGATTGTGTCATCGGTTTGGAGTTGTGCGAATGCAGTGAGGTTTTAGAATAAGTTGGAACGCCACTTTAACATACAGAGCAAATAGTTAATTGAATTCTAATTGTACCTTCTGCACTTTGCATTGTATGTATTACAGATGCCCATGATTTTAACCAGTGTGCAAGGGGGAAGGTAGAGGAATGATCTCTGTACTTGCAGGCAACGGTGGAGGATAATTTGAGTGTGATATTTGTGCTCAAAATTGTTTTTCTTTGACCAGGGATAGGTCCTAGATCTGGCATACCATCTCAAGTTTAAGGTAATTTGTGCTGATACTAAACATATTTCGGTAGATGCTCTACCTCTTGCACTAATGACCTATCGCATGCAGACTAACAGCAATATGTATCCAACACCGCATGAAATGCTTACGGGTCGACCCATGTCTGTTCCTTATGAAGGACTGCCACCGGAGTAATTGCAGATGGATCAAAAACATATGAGACAACTAACTATTATGTATGAAGCTATCTATTCACAGGAAAAGAGCTGGGTGCATTGTTATGGGTGAGGCGTTACCACCTCAACGGGGGGAGGTTGAGGTGTTCACCCGGAGGTGGGAGACCAGGAGCAGCGAGAGAATGGCTGAAGCTGACAAGAACATGCGACCTCTGATCCCTGGAGGATGCTCGATCCTCCAATGACGAGGTGGTGGGGAACACGTGAAGGTCTGGTACGAAGCTGCTGTCAACAGGGGGTCTGCCCTCAAGAGACATTATCGTAGAACTCAAGTCAATGGTAGACCAGGATGAGATGTGATGATCCATACCCTGAGTGTAAGTGCTAGCCTAACCTCTCCCCAAAGGGTGGCTCTCTACAGTACGTAAAGTGCTTGAGCTGAAGACAGCCAGCATACAGAGAGATACTGGCAACAGAGACTGTCAAGTTGTATTGTTATAAAATGTTTGTGATATGACCCGTGACATGTGACGTGCGACAAAGTGTGATGCACTCAGGCACGAGAAAAGTATACTGGTGCTGTCGAGCACATAGTGCTGGCAGGGTGGGAATTTTTCCTCATAGGAGGTTTTTTCGCCCACCCCTGACTGCGAAGGTTTGGGGTTTAATTTTTTATTTTTTTTGGGGGGGAAGCAAGACTCTGCAGGTCCTGACAAATACAAAACTGTGGGCTGACAGGCCCAGTTGAGAAAGATAGGAACATGTAGATCCAATCCTGATCAGTGTAGGGACCCATTTGATTACAAGGATGAGCGCAGGAATTATGGCTTTGTTAGAGTAATCCTCCGACAGCTAGCGGGGGATGGCCATGGGGTGCGGCAGAACCAGTTTCTCCACAGATACCTGCTTAATTAAGGTAGTTTATGAGGCTTTATAGCCTCAGATGGGGGAATGTCGTGGATAAAAATGACATTAAATAAACAGGAGGGAGACTAGTATGAGTAATGTGAGTTTTCAATAAAATTACATAGGACTGGTTGGATTCACACCAAGATCTTTAAGAGTAACACACTATGGTTTATTAGTCACAGAGAAATATAAGAGCTGAGGAGGGCAGGCTGAGAGGCACACACTCTCGTACAGTCAAGGGCAGACGTACAGACATAACACACCCAACGCACACACATTATGAGATAACATGAGACTAAGGTCTCTAATTGTTTTCTCTCTCTCCCACTTTCAATCCTAATGGTAGTCAGAAAGTCCTCTTTCAAAACAATGGTAAATTTGATAAGCCTCTTTTTAAACATCATGGTAATGTAGATGAGCTTTTTTTAACCCTATTGGTATTGATCTAGTCTTTCTAAAATATATTGGTTGTTATCTACTGTGTAAATACAGTATAAATACTGGAGCTTGAGCTCCAGGTGTCAGATCACTTCTGAGAATTCTCATCGGTGTGGATCTCGTGTGGTGGAACAGAACCAATAAATCTGGACCCTTGCTTCTTCTCACTCACGGCTGGTGTTTTCTCACTCATCTCCAACTGGGTTCACAGATGTGAGTATTTGCTTCCATGTTGAATTTTAAGTGTCTTTGGGTAATAGGCTAAATTTGGGCCAGCACCCACCACTGTTGTAGAGAAGTGTATTCAGATTTTGTTTTGTATAACTTCTCAAAAAATATACAAGAACATCCTTAAAAACATTATCAGACAACAGGGATGCATTACAATGCCAGTAGGCGCTATCGCAGTGAACATCCTTGACAAAGATGGAAACTTGGACAAGGGAATGGTCTGAAATAGCAACTGGGTGTATTAAACAGCTTCTAAGTATGTTGCTTTGATGTGTGAAGCAGTAAAATCTATCAAGTCTTGCCAAAGACAAAGAATTCTTTTACATGAGCCCAAGTATATTGATGCTGAGTGGTGTGGAAGAGCCTCCAAACATCGCATAGATCATTTGCATCGATCAATTTAACCAAACATCCCTAGCTAGCTCCATGTGACTCTGGGTGGTTTCTATCCAGCATTGCGTTTGCAGTGCAGTTAAAAATCACCACCCAGAAACACGTATCTGTCGTCACCACAATTACTAATTACAGTATTTAAAATGTTTAAGAAAACCACCCTTTCTGTGCCTACAGTTGGATCATACACATTGATAAAAATCAATGTGACATTTTCAAATACAGCTTGTATTTTTAACAAAACGACCCTCAATGATTTCTCAGTTACACAAGAGATGGGTTTAAAAAAAAAAAAAAAAAAAAAAAAAAAAAAAAAACCCTCTAGAAAACAAGATGCCAACTCCACTGCTGTTACTGCTCTTAGGACAGAAATATTTCCCCCATCCTATTCTTTCTTCCATGCAGTTTCATTATCAGCTGTGCTATGTGTTTCTTGTAAGATTATATTTAGCTTGTGGACCTTAAACAAACTGAAAAGGGACGCTCTCTTCACATCCCCTCTAGCACCATTAATATTTAAGGATCCCAGCTTTATGTCACAAATAGAAAATGTTAAGCTGCATTAAATAGAAATGTGAGGTTGACACAAAATAGGGAAGAGCAAAATGTGAGACACTTAACCATCTTTCGCTATTTGCGCTCTAACTGGTCAGTTTTTTTAAGACGATAACCTTGTTCGGTAAAAGTTGGTTGGTCGGTGCTTTCGGTGTTTTTCATAAACAGTTTAATAGAGTCAAGGAACAATTTTAAATCTGGGAAAAACTCAACTTTAACTGATCTCATGCCTTTTGTCCTGTTTAAAAACAACTGAATTTCAGTGAAAGAGTAAGCATCCTCCACCTCCATCTGTGAGTCTCCACTTACATCACTTTCACCCTCTGTGTTTATAAAACAGTCCTCTGACTGAGATGAACAGCCCATTGGATTAGTCTTTGATACTTTTGCAATTTGTTCAGTGTGATTTATTTTCTGGGTTTTCTGGGTTTTCTGGATTCAGTGTGATTTATTTTCCCACAGCAAATCCTCCTACAAAAGTCACAACAGCACTGTTCATTCTAGACACAGATTTAATACTTTCATAACCAATCTCACCGACTGCTAAACTACACTCCTCTACCGAGCACTCGTCAGGTGGAGACAGTTTAATGGCGTGTCAGAGTCAGTTTGTGAAAGTTAAACTGTTCACCTGCTGCCATGCTGACCGGCCACGCCGACTCCAAACACACAAATAAAATCAGCACCTTAAGAAAAAAAGAGGATTGGAAAACTCACACCACGTTCACTCCTAACACTCACTCCAAAAAAGAGAAATAGAGGAAATGGATTAAAGAGTCTAAGGAAAGACAAACGCTTTCACACATGCAGCTCTCATGCTAACCACACCCACTCCTAGCATACTCCAGAGAGAGAGGTGATTCAGTTTAACTTCATTACTGCTTTAAACCAACGAATGGAATGTGTCTCTGGCAAAAACTTCTAGTTTAAAACATTACGGAGATTCTTTTAGCCAGCACTTTAACAATTTTACCTTGTAAGGATCTTTGTTTCAAATTCATGTAATATGTGCTATTCTTTTTAAACAGCTCTTTTAACCATTTTTACATCCTAAAGGCTTATGCTTTTTTTTTTTAATCCAAAGACAAACTGGGATCCCTAAAAACGTAATCAACATTTATTTTCATTTAGTTCACAAAACGAACATTCTACTCATATGTACACATTCAAACATCATGCTTTTCTAACATGTGTTTACACAAAAACGAAATAACCCCACACAGTAACAAACACATGCCCAATATTAAACGTCGATACGCTTTTCAGACATTTCACCCCCCCCCCAAAAAAAAACCAGACTCATTAAAATAAACACCTTTGCTGGGAGGAAGGCTAGTCCCCCCCCCACCCCTCTCCACCACTGCCCAGACACACAGGAGCCAGATTGACCCACTGATACAGTTGATAGGGTTACCCCCACCCTATGGTCATACATTAGCTTACCTGCAGAAACGTCAGCCAGGGAAGCACAAAGGGTCATAAATCAGCACACACTACTTTGACAGTTTGACAGCAAGTGTATGATATAACTACTGACTGTTAGAGAAGACAAATCTAATCTAAAAAAAGGCAAAATTTGATAAACTTTACTGCATTGCAGAAAATAAACATGAACAGGATTATTTTAATTCTAGTTGCCAAGTGTGATATTACTGTTATATACAAGTTAGTGATTTATCACTGGTTGCGATGTGATGATTTTGGGTAACTCTGGTACTTTCAGCTACAGGAAAGGATTCTCAGGTTATAACTATATATGAATAATATAAATCTATTAAGGGACATTTTTATTAGTAAAACTGCACAAATTTCACTCCAGCAATATACAGAACAAAATATAACAACTTGAATGCATCAGTTAATGCATTCATGTATCTTTCAGCAAGAACTGTTTTAAAGGTGTGTGTTTAGTGTTTTAAAGTGTTTCCCTTTTCTTGTGCTCCAGGCATTGTTGTGTAAATGGCCTAAGCCTTTGTTGATAAATGAAGGAGTCAGGCACTGAGTGTGGAGAAGAGAGTTCATTTGGACCATTCATCTATAATCGCATAAATTAAGTGATAAAGGGTTTCTCTTTTTATGCCTCATAAGCACAGAGATAAAAAGGAAACAAAAACTTAAGGGTTTACAAAAGTTCTACAGAAATACTGTTTACACTGTCAAAAAAAAAAATACTGTGAAACGTAAGTTGGGGGGGGGGGGTGGGGGGGTTGAGAAAGCAAAACGTTGAGACATGCCAAGTTGGGACTGTTTACAGGGCATGGCTCTTCCCATTTCAGAAGAGGCCACTTTGCTCTGCCTTAATCAAGCACCAAGAGTCAAAAGAAAATGGAAGCTATTTATGGAGCGGATAGTGACAACACTTTGATCATGGAAGATTTTAAAAAACAAAAACTTCCTTAAAACCTCCTTAAACAGTTGTACAGGCTAAAAAAGATTTATAGTAATGAATATATAATTATTTTCTATAACGACTAATTAGAAATTACATTTTTAAATGTAATATTGTTTTTTGCTTGCAGAGGTGCATTATGGGAACATTCCAAAGTTCCACTGCATCCTAAATGGCTCTTTTAGGTGAACTGGCATATAGGAGGCATCTGGAGTCTTATTTTTCTTTCCAGGCATGTAGACAATGCTGTTCCTCATGCAGTGTAATTGAGTGGAAATGCTTTTGTGTAAACCTTTCACCCAGCATATGAGCTGTTGGTGAACGCTGAGCTTATTTATGTTACACACGTGTGTTGTAAAGGACAGTATTTTATTAAAAGATCTCATGTAGCGAGTGAGCTAATGCACAGATCAGGAGCTTGGCTACGCACTTAGGTTTTAAAAAGAGAAGTTAAAGGTCGCATGTGGTTCAGAGAGAGAGAGAGAGAGCACACACATGTGCTATGTGTGTTATATATGGGTTTGTATAACTATAGTGAAGGAAAGAAGTATTTGATCCCCTGCTGATTTTGTACATTTGCCCACTGACAAATGATCAGTCTAATTTTAATGGTAGGTTTATTTGAACAGTGAGACAGAATAACAAGAAAATCCAGAAAAACACATGTCAAAAATGTTATAAATTGACTTGCATTTTAATGAGGGAAATAAGTATTTGACCCCCTCTCAATCAGAAAAACTTCTGGCTCCCAGGTGTCTTTTATACAGGTAAAAAGCTGAGATTAGGAGCACACTCTTAAAGGGAGTGCTCCTAATCTCAGCTTGTTACCTGTATAGAAGACACCTGTCCACAGAAGCAATCAGATTCCAAACTCTCCACCATGGCCCAGACCAAAGAGCTCTCCAAGGATGTCAGGGACAAGATTGTAGACCTACACAAGTCTGGAATGGGCTACAAGACCATTGCCAAGCAGCTTGGTGAGAAGATGACAGTTGGTGCAATTATTCGCAAATGGAAGAAACACAAAAGAACTGTCAATCTCCCTCGGCCTGGGGCTCCATGCAAGATCTCACCTCGTGGAGTTGCAATGATCATGAGAACAGTGAGGAATCAGCCCAGAACTACACGGGAGGATCTCGTCAATGATCTCAAGGCAGCTGGGACCATAGTCACCAAGAAAACAATTGGCAACACACTACGCCGTGAAGGACTGAAATCCTGCAGCACCCGCAAGGTCCCCCTGCTCAAGAAAGCACATATACATGCCCGTCTGAAGTTTGCCAATGAACATCTGAATGATTCAGAGGACAACTGGGTGAAAGTGTTGAGACCAAAATGGAGCTCTTTGGCATCAACTCAACTCACTGTGTTTGGAGGAGGAATGCTGCCTATGACTCCAAGAACACCATCCCCACCGTCAAACATGGAGGTGGAAACATTATGCTTTGGGAGTGTTTTTCTGCTAAGGGGACAGGACAACTTCCCCGCATCAAAGGGACGATGGACGGGGCCATGTACCGTCAAATCTTTGGTGAGAACCTCCTTCCCTCAGCCAGGGCATTGAAAATGGGTCATGGATGGGTATTCCAGCATGACAATGACCCAAAACACATGGCCAAGGCAACAAAGGAGTGGCTCAAGAAGAAGCACATTAAGGTCTTGGAGTGGCCTAGCCAGTCTCCAGACCTTAATCCCATAGAAAATCTGTGGAGGGAGCTGAAGGTTCGAGTTGCCAAATGTCAGCCTCGAAACCTTAATGATTTGGAGATCTGCAAAGAGGAGTGGGACAAAATCCCTCCTGAGATGTGTGCAAACCTGGTGGCCAACTACAAGGAACGTTGGCAATCACAGAGGTCAGACAAGGGTTTTGCCACCAAGTACTAAGTCATGTTTTGCAGAGGGGTCAAATACATATTTCCCTCATTAAAATGCAAATCAATTTGTAACATTTGACATGCGTTTTTCTGGATTTCTTTGTTATTCTCTCACTGTTCAAATAAATCTACCATTAAAATTATAGACTGATCATTTCTTTGTCAGTGGGCAAACGTACAAAATCAGCAAAATACTTTTCCCCTCACTGTATGATAAATGTAAGTGTGAAGCTGCATTAGCTGCTGTTGCCAGTTTCAGCTAGTCTTCTCAATTAACACTTCCTTCACCATTTACAGAGTGACGTCTAAACATGTCCGTGCAAACTTTAAACAGAGTAAAGTCCCCCTTTTCTACTTTTACATTAGCTTATAGCAGGAATGATTTTAGATCAATTTCTATAAATACATAGTTACTAATTGTTTTGAGAAGCTAATTATTGACTTTAGACGACTAACATTACTCGCTGTTGCATGAATGAAGTTCAGTGCAGTAGCACAGAAGCAATAGTCACTCAGGCCTGTAACTGTAAAACTGAGGTTAAAGTAGCTTTTTATGAGATTTACATGTTCGTGGGCTATCATGGGAACAGGCTCATCAAAACTGTACAGGTGAAGATTTAAAAAAAAAAAAAAAAAAGACACCTGGTCTTTTTCCAGCCTTCAGCTGTCCAGTTTGGGAGAGTATGTGCCCATGATAGCCTCAGACTATTCTTGACTGACAGGAGAGGAACCTGATGTGGTCTTCTGTTGTAGCTCATCCACCTCAAGGTTAAATTTTCTCTGTATTCTGAAATGCTTTTCTGCTCACCACGGTTGTAAAGAGTGATTGAGTTACTATAGACTTCCTCAGCTCAGATCAGTTTGATCATTCTCCTTGGGTCTCTTTCATCAACAAGGTGTTTCAGCCTGCAGACCTTCTGCTCACAGATTTTCTGTTTCTCATCATCCTGTGTAAACTCTAGAGACTGTTGTGTGAAAATCCCAGGAGATCATCAGTTTCTGAAATACTCAAACCAGCCCATCTGAGACCAACAACCCAATCATAGTTTAAATCACAGATCACACTTTTTCCTCATTCTGAAATTTGAACATTTACTGAAGCTCTTGACCTGTATGATTTTATGCATTGTCTTACTGCCACATGATTGGCTGATTGGAGAACTGCATAAGTGAGCAGGTGTTCCTATTAAAGTGGACAGTGAGTGTGTTCTGGTTCCTATTTACTGGGCTGAAACAGATGACTTCAGTGAGCGAGATGTTGAACTTTGGCCATTATAAGCAGCACTCAACAAGACTGTCCTCTCAGTCATATGATACATATGCCCTATGATCCATCATGACTTACACCTAAATATAAATGAGTAAATGAAACTCCAGTGAATAAAAATACACTTAGGACAGGTAGAGTTAAGAGCTACTGTCAGGAATCCCCCTTAGAGCACACAGCTTTTATCTGTGCTGTGTGCTGAGCCCATGTTCTTATTGTGACGTTTATTTCACCTCCTGTTCCTGTCTCCACCCCTAGGGTTGTTACCCTGATTGTATGCAGCTGGCCCTGTTTAGGTCCTAATTAGTTTCTCTATTGAGTCCCTCTTATTGCTACATGTAGTTTAGCAGTTTTTTGGCATGTGTTTGGTGCCTGTTATAGAAACTAGCAGCTATTAAACTTTTAACAAAGTGAGCTTTAAGGTGTTTTGTAAAAATTTGCAGTGATGCAGGTAGGAATATTTATAATGTAAACTGATTATAGAAACAGCCAATGTTTTGTGTAGACCACAACATGATTTTAGAATAAATCCAATGTTTTTGTGTTTCAGGTGGAGAATATTGCTAGGTTCTTGTATTTCATGGACCCCAGCAGCTGATTCTGTTCACTACCATGAATGTTATCCATAGTCTTTCAACAAGCTCTTGCAAGCTGGACTCAGCAAGCAGATGCTCTAGAACCTTCTGAAAAGCATTAAAAAGGTAAGCAGTGTGTAGTAGATATTAATGCACTATGCTGTACTGCAAGAGACTTTGAGTCATAGGAGCTGATTTAATTTGACTAGTTTATAAAAAATAAAATTATTCCAAATGTTCTTGTAGCTTGTTTGCTGCACAAATCTCTGCTTTGATGACTTTTGTAAGATTCTTGTAGGAGTTCCCCTGGCAGTGCCCAACAGCACCATCAAAGCAAGTCAGTAAAGAAGTGATGGACAGTATCTTATTTTTCCATAGGTTTATGATGACAAACTAATTAGGCAATATAATGACCCATCTATTTAACATGATTTGTCCTTCACATCTACCCTGGACACCCCTTCCCTTATAGACCACCAGCAGGCACCCTCTCCTGAATGTTAAAACCTCTGCTTCCTTTACCCTGATTGTTTCCTGTTCCATGCCCTATAAACCATGTGAACTTGAACTCTGGTGTGAAGTGTTTAGTGTAGTTTAGTTGGTGTTTGCCTGTGAATTGTCTAGTGCTCCTGTTTTGATGCAACTTCTGATGACCGATATAGTCCCTTTCTTGCCTTGTGATTGTTCTGGATATTATTTTGGATTCTCCTGCTGATGTGTTTGACTTGCATGTTAGTTTTAAACCTAACTACATATGCACCATTTATGGCCTCTGTGAGTCCCAGGTGACGATCTTATTTTCAGATTCTTACTGAGGTGGTGTTTTCCACATGCAGTGCTTGGCTGTGTTGGAAGTCACCAAGAAAGTCTTCCTGGCAGTCATGTGGAAGCTAAGTGGGCTGGGGTATGTTGTCCTTCATCAGCTGACCTAGCCAGAATGCTTGTCATGTTATGCATCATATCTGGTGTCATGTATCATGAATCTAATGTGTCATGTATCTAATCTCATGCATCAAGCGTCTAATATCAGGTATCTAATGTCTCTAGTATCATGTGTCTAATACAGTTTCTAGTCTTGTGCATCACATATCTAATGTCCTGGAGCACAGAGTGTGTGGGCAGAGTTACAACACAAGAAAATAAAGATCTACCCAACTCAGAAGCCCTGGATGAATAGAGAGGTTCACCTTCTGCTCAAAGCCAGAAATGTAGCCTTCAGGTCTGGAGATCGGGAGGCTTACAGCTCTGCCAGGACCAATCTGAGGAGGGGAATCTACCAGGCCAAACAAACAAACTGAGGATTGAAGAGCACCTCAACTCCTCAGATCCCTGGTGTACATGGCAAGGCATAAAGACCCTGATGGACTTCAAAACACCCAGCACGGTACCTCCCTCCAACTCTGCCTCCCTCCTTGATGAGCTCAACCACTTCTACGCTCACTTCAGAGACAACAAGGAGACACCCCTTAAAGTGGTTCTCCCACCAGGTGATCAGCCTCTCACACTCAATCACAGATGTTTGCTCTACTCGGAGCTAGGCGAAGGGAGTGAAGGCAGCCAGCCCGGATGGAATACCTGGGCGAGTGCTCAGAGCCTGTGTGGTGCAGCTGGCCGGGGTCTTTATGGACATTTTCAGTCAGTCCCTGGCTCAGGCAACGGTCCCCACCAGTTTGAAGACTGCCACCATCGTGCCAGAACCAAAGCACTCCGCTGATTCAGCCCTCAATGACTTTTGTCCGGTTGCCCCCATCGTTGCAAAGTGAGTCAAGAAACTGGTCCAATCACACTAAAAATCCTATCAGTTTGCCTATCGCCGCAATAGGTCAACAGGACACTATCTCTACGGCACACTACTCTGCATTGACCCATCTAGACAGTCGAAACTCGTACGTCAATGCTGTTCATTGACTTCAATTCAGCATTTAACACTAATCCCCTCCAAGTTGATCTCCAAGCTCACCCAGCTTGGTATCAGCACTTCTCTCTGCAACTGGGCTCTGGACTTTCTAACTAACAGGCCCCAGTCCATTAAGTTAGACAACCTCTCCTCCTCAATCACCCTGAACACCAGCATGCCACAAGTCTGCGTGCTGAGCCCACTTCTGTACTCCCTGTTCACCCATGACTGTGCTACTGCTTATGGCTCCAACTCCAAAATCAAGTTCACAGATGACACCATGGTGATAGGCCTGATCGAAGACAATGAGACTGCCTATAGGGATGAGGTTCAGCACTTGCCCAGGTGGCGTGCAACAAATAACTTGCAACTTATCAAGAAGACGAAAGATTGTGGACTTCAGGCGGACTGGAAGCCAGGCGCTCGCCCCCATCAACGGAGCTGTGGTGGAGCGTGTGCCCAGCCCCGAGGCTGTGACCCTGCTAAATTCAAACCCTCCACTCTAAAATTCCACACCTTGTATTATACTGTACTGCTCAGTACTTTATTGGACAGTTATTATTGGATGGTTACTTGCACTATTCATATTTGCATTCTGAACAACCTCACTGTTTACCCATGTTCTGTACATGTCCAACTGTACATATGTTGATATTCATACTGTACATACCTCATTTGCAATCCCTTTCTATTTTAATATATTCACTGCTAATGAAATGCCAACTGCATTTCATTAGCTCTGTACTTGTACTCTGCTTAATGACTAAAGTTGAATCTAATCTAGTCTCATGTATCACCTATCTAATATCAGGTATCATGTATCTAACGTCATGTGTCACAGTGGTGGCTTAGGCTCTGGGTTCCTGATCGGAAGGTTGGGGTTTCAAGCCCTAGCACTGCCAAGCTGCCATGGTTGGGACCTTGAGCAAGGGCCTTAACCCTCTCTGCTCCAGGGGCACTGTATCATGGCTGACCCTGTGCTCTGACCCCAACTTCCTAACATGCTGGGGTACGTGAAAAGAATTTCACTGTGCATACGTATGTGATCAATAAAGACTCATCATGTGTCTAGTGTCATGTATCTGTCATGTACCTAATATCTATCTAGTATCATGCATCTTGTATCATGTTTAATGTATATAGATTTCTTTTTCTGGATACAGTCACTCAATGTTGCATCACTATTCACATTTACAGTACCTGCTTTTGTTCTGTAAGCAGATGGATCAACTAATATTGCATACATGATTAGATACGCATCATGGGGTCTCCCAGTATCTGTTTGGAGATTATAAAATATTCATCTATAAAGTTTTGCTTGCATCCTTTTTCAAACTGTCTTTTTAAACCAGAAAATCTAATGACATCAGCCTTTAAACTTGAATTTTAGTTTAGGTGAGAACAGGCCATAGAGGGTTTTAAGAACTCTGAAGGAATTGGCTTCGTTGACCTCGACGGGTTTCATTTTGATGCTGGAATGGTAATTGTGATTGTATGCTTGAATCAGATCCTGGACTACGGTGTATTTTCTTGTGTTAAAAGCGGTAAAATCTCCAGCTCCTGGTCTTTAGCATTCTGTTGAACCTTTCACACACACCCTGATGTTTTTGCCCCGTACCCAAGTGATCAATGTCATGTTTGAAAGTTTGTTTTAAAAAAACCCCCACACACACCCCACCCCATACACACAACCTCCTTCCCTTGGTCAGTTTGTAGTTTTTTGGGGATTATACCTTCCTTTAGAATGGAATCAAAAGGCTTTATAGTTATCTCCAGTCTGGTCTCGTTTCGAACACACATACCCAGCCATATTTGGATAAAATCTCTATACATGTGTTCATAAGTTTTGCTTTGTCATTATTCTGACAGGTTGCTCATATTGACTAAATCAGCTTGCCATCGTTCACTGTTCTTTACAAAAACTTCTTTTAAACTTTGTAGGTACTGGTTTATGTAGACTGTACGCATCCTGCTCTGCTAACTAGTTTTTCCATCATTAGCTCTTTTACCCATTTTCTCAATAGCTCTTTGCAAACTCAACGCCACCATACGAACCAGGTTCTAATGCCGTATAATATATTCATAAATGGTTCATTTTCAAGCTTCAATGCAAGAATGATCAAATGCAAGTGTAGATTAAGCATTTTATCGCAGAACATGTGAGCATGGTATTGCATATTCAACCAGAGTAACATTTAACTTTAATTTAAAAATCACAAGTTTAGACTATTAGTTTTACATTCAAACAGTTGGGCAAAACATGCAAGATAAAGTTTGATACAAGTGTGTAAAGGACATAAGTTACTTACAAATATCAGCATTTTTGTTTGGCTTCAGACTTTTCTTGCAGTCAGAATAGACATGGCATGTTTCGAAGTTTCCTATGTATGCGGCTGTTCAATGGGTTCCAGAGAGGAGTGAAAGGTTCAGTAGTCCACAATGTTTTCATACACCTGTTCGTTGAAAAATGTCTTTGGTTTTCCCTTTGACCTCGTTCAGCACAGTTTTGATGCAAGGCTCATCTCGCCATTCACACATGATGGCTTCAGCAATACCTTGAGTTTTTTCCAGGGATGGAGTGTGTTTGATACCACACAGTTTCAGACCTCTTGTATTTGAACCATGGTTTAAACAGTTTTTTCAGCAGTCTGTAGGTGTTTAGGTGCAGATAGTACTCGTCAGGATCGAACAAACATGAGTGTTGGAGTTGACTCGGATGATCCATCATGCACCCGGGGCAGTTGTCGTTCAGATCTTGTGATCGTTCTGTCCAACAGTTCTCCCGTAACCACACATATGATTGCCATCTTGGTGTTGGTTATACGTCAGTCTCAATCGTTGTCAGATTACTTTTTACTAGGTTTTCGCCATCTTAAACCCGAACTGGTCACCACATCATCCAGGATAGCAGCAGAGTTTTGTTTTTTTAAAAAAAAAAAAAAAGGACAGAGTTCACGAGCCATATGACTTGTTGCTCAGAACGCTTTGACTCAATATGTAGTCAGACTCATTTATATATCATGTGGGGAGGGGTCTTGGAAGGTGGAGTCTCTGCTCAAGAGTAGTATATTGATCAAGAGATCTTTTAGCCTTATTTTTGTTTCTTCCAAATTTTTGCAATAGTTCATCGATTTATTGGAAGTAGTGTTGTAGATCGTGCCAGCTGGTTTGTTCATACCTCACTTCACAGTTCTCTTTATCAGGTGCGTCGTCACCAGTTAATACAGCAGCACAGTGCAGTGAAACCTGCTTCTTGGAGAAATTGGTTGGTCTGATGTGGTATTTGCATTGCAGACATATACTGCTCCATTTACGTCTGTACGTATCCAAGGAAAAGAAATCCATTCTAACAATGTCAAAATCCTTACACTATTTTCTGAACATTTTCCACTCACCCTTGCCAAAAGTGACGGTCTCAGTAGCACGGCTCCAGTGGATGTGACCCAGGACCGAGAACTTGGAAAAGCACATCTCTGTTTACCGCATTGAAAAAAATCCGGCTGTACATCCGTTTGACATTACCCAATATTGAATCTTTTCATGCTCTAAATTTTTCTAATCTTCCCCAAAAAAAGATTGAACTTTTTTCGGTGCATTAGGGCAAGCCATGTTGAAAGCTTATACAAGTTGTTGTACATACAGAATTTTAAAAAAAAAGGAGCCCTCAAGGGTTTGGTCTTCTGAAAACTGTATATGCCACCACCACCTACTGGATGTAATGTTTTAATTTCTTTTGTCCTGATTGATTAGGGGGTATCTCTGTGTGTGTGTGTGTGTGTACGCAACAGATTACAAAGAACCTTTATTATGTAAACCATTATCTATTTTTAACCTTCACCTGTTAAAGTGACAGTTGGAGATGACCTTCGCAACAACTGTTAAGATAATGAGATAAGTGCAGACCACATGTAACATTATCTTTGGTCTACAACTCAACATTATGATTGATGACCTTTGACCTGCGAAGATAGTTATAATTGCTGATGAACTTTGGCCTAGACCTGTAAAATCCAATTAGTGATATGGACCATACAAACCAATCCTCTCTCTCTCATGACATTAGTGGATGGTTTTCTATGGTTGATTCTCATGCCTGTAGTAGTTCTCACATACATGTATGTGATATACAAATTAAAAATAAATAAATAAAAAAAAACCCAAAAAACCACAATGCTTTTTGTAGCATTAAACTAAAAAGCTTTCACTCAATGAATGTCAGTGTGACTTCTTCCTGGTACCAGATGAAAGGAACTCAACTCAACAGTGCAGGGTCCAAATTCTGCTTCTGTGATTGGTATCAGACAGAATTTAACAAGTAGATGTTGTAAATGTGAATACAGTGAGGCAATATTGATAGTGGTTGTAGCCAGAAAAATACAGTGATAAAACATTACTGGTAATTCATTATTCTACAGTGCAGAATGTTAGTGTGCATATATGCTTGTATATCTTACATGCACAGTTAAAGCATGAATCAGGACAATGTACTTTGCTTACTGCAGAATGATGCACAATGCCAGATATGTTCAATGGTATCTTAATACCTTTAAAAAAAAAAAAATTAAAATAATTTAAAGGATTTAAAAAACAAAACAAACAAACAAACAAAAAAAACCATCAAAGCATCAAAAATTTGCATGTGCATGCTCCACAGAAAAAAGTCATGAGTTTGGGACCTTATAAGGAAGTAAGTGATGAGAATTATGATTTAGGGTTGACTCTCCCATTAACAGAATTTCTAATCATGATGACCAAGTGAAATTGCATTTAGTGGTCAACAGGTTGGTGAAAAAATGCTTAATAAATATTTCAAACTGCTTTTTGGAATAATTGTTTTACATTATTTTCAGTTTGAATTTTACTGTAGCTCCCAATCATAATGTAATATTATGCAGTACCAGTTTCTAAAGAATGTGTACTGTACATTTAAGGAATGAAAATGCAAAAAAGTTAATATCCATATTTGGTATTTAAAGTAAGCACAGCATATTCATGTGCCTCATGTTTAAGGATAGTTCAATGTGGAACCAACTGTAGAGTAAAAACCCTTGCTAGCTTATAAATACATGGGCAAGCAGAGTTTATCTACATACAGGTAATATGAAAGTTTAGGAGCAGATTTGTGTATATTTTGTGCACTTTGAGAACATCCCCAGCCAGGACTTGAACTAGGAATGCTCTTCTACCCTGCCACTAGGTGGACTTACTACTGATGGGACAGACATTAGTACAGTGCAGAGTGAGGAGAAGAAAGGTGGAGAACACTAAAGACCACACAAAAGTGGCATAATCAAACAAAGCAGTCTTCATAATTAAATAGAAAGAAATAAAATAATAAAAAAAAGCAGTGGTTTTCCATAACTTGGTGACCTTCAGCTTTCGTCAATATTTATAATTCCAAAGAACTACATTAGTTCACTCTTTTCAGTCATCTTAGAGCTTAGTTTTTCATCTTTCTTTTCCTCCACTTTCCATTCCTGTTTCTTTACTAATTTGTATTTTCTTTTACTCCTTTTCTTTCTCCTGTCACTCTTACCTCAGGCAAAATCCTGACCTAACCTACCATACCAGTCACTCCTCTACAAAGGAATGACGAAAAGAAGCGTCAAAGTCTCGCCTTAAGTATCCTGCCTGGTAGGTGCAGGCAATCCTGGTTAATCAGCCTTGAGAATTCTGGGTAACTGAGTTCCCCCACACGGCTACTCTCGCTGTGTGGCGCTGCTGCCCTCTGCTGGCTTCCAGGGGTGTAGCACAGCCTCTTACACCTCACTTGTGCCTTAATATGTCTTAAAATGCTACAAGCAACATATGGAGAAACAAAGCATTTGTTTTAAGTGCAATGATATGGCAATTACAATTCCATGGATGCAGCATTCCCTATTATTGAAACACAACATGAGTTTTAATGCCGTAAAAAGCATTTTATTTTGTTGGAAAGAAATGGAATGGTAATGGAGCTGATTGGCCTACAGTGAGTGACGTAGCATGTGTAAGTGAGTTCTCAAAAGAGCCTGACACTGCCAGTACCAGCAGTGTGATCCTGACTCCAGGACATGAGTCAAAATGGTAAAGGCACAGCTACAAAATAGCATTCCATATAGTGTCCCCAGTGAGACCCCTTTTTCACAGAAACAGCACATATGCCAGTGTCTATACTATTTCCCAAAGCACCACCTCAGACCAAAACATTTCTTTAAGTGCCTGATGAATGTGAAGGTATCAGGGTTGGACTAAAGTCAGAGCAAAATGAATCAGTACCGTAGTACACTCTCTCACTCAAAAAAAACAGACATGGAAAAGCATTTAAGTACATTGGTAACTGTTCTATAAGGCAGAAGAGTGACATGGCACTACACACAGCCAGCTGCTATTACTGGGACAACACCACCGACGGACTCTGCACGGTCAGATGGGAGAACTATACAATAATAATAATAATAATAATAATAATAATAATAATAAATTTTATTTGTTGCCACCTTTCATAACACTCAAGGATACCTTACATGAAAGACAACATACAAATATAGCTGCAAGCGGTGATTACCGGGATCCAAGCACAAACGGCTTGTGTATACAATAGAGTTATATGGTCGGCCATGTCTCTTTTCAAATATAATACAAGTCTAAAAGTGACTCTGTATGGAAGTGTTATTCTATGTACTATATTACAATAGACAAATAATATTGTCTCTTCATTTTAACTGGACACCAATACATTTGGTCATGTCTGGCATCTTGACAAATATGTTTTCAGTATTTAGGATATATAAAAATATGAAGGTATTTTGGAGACCACAGATTTCTTTGCAAACTGATTAGACTTAGATTGTTTTAGACTTTATTAAACTTTCGGAAACTATAATGAATTTTATGCATAGTGGACCAATTGAACCATTTATACAGAGATTTTAAACTATGAGACCTAAAAGGATTTGTTATCATGTGCCTCTGTCTGGTGGACAGCATTAGAATTATGGCCTTCACCTCTCATTCTCATTGATATAAATGGCTGATATTTAAAAAAATGTTAGCACTCAGAGCATCAGAAATCCATGAAACATGACACATTTACTCAGAATGTCTAATTCTCCATGTATACCACATTTTGTGAAGTTCAAATATTGCGTTCAGAAGATATCGGCCAATTAGTCATTATGGGCCAAACCCAGAAACATATCAGCCTGTATCTCAGATAACACAATAAAACAAATTCTTTTGATAAATTTCATGAGGGTCTGGGGATGATACATGCCAAGTTTTGTAAGAATTGAACATATGACCTAAGATGAGTTTGAAAAAGTATTTAATTTTTTAACAAATTAGAATGGTCAATAATTTTTATAGATAATCAAAAATAAAAATAAAAGTTATTTTATAATAACTTTTTTTTAAAGTTTTAACTCTGTATTCGGGAGATAATAATAATAATAATAATAATAATAATAATAATAAACTTTATTTGTATATAGCGCCTTTATATAGCACCTTTAAAGCACCTTCTCAAGGCACAATAAGAAAATACAGAAAATAAATAAATACACACATAAAAACAAAACATACAAAAACAAAGAACAGACTTGAATACAAAATTGTTAAAACCATCAACTAAAAACCCAATGATGAGTTTTTAGGTTAGACTTAAAAATGCTTAAATTCTGTGCATCTCTAGTATGAGCAAGGAGTGCATTCCAGAGTCTATGAGCATAGGACGAGAAAGCCCTGTCCCCTACAGATCGCAACCGTGTCTGTGGGACAGCCAGTAGACCAGCTCGAGAGGAGCGCAGATGACGCTTGGGAGTATATAAAGTTAAAAGCGCAGACAGATACTGAGGGGCCAGACCATGCAGTGTCTTATATGTGAGCATAAGGATTTTAAAATCAAGGCAAAACCTGACCAGGAGCCAGTGCAAGGACTTCAGTATTGGAGTGATGTGTTCATTTCTCCTGACACCAGTTAGGATCCTAGCAGTAGAATTTTGCACACATTGCAATTAATTTAGTGTGGCTTTAGGAACCCCAGCAAGAAGTACATTGCAGTAATCAATACGAGAAAAAACAAAAATGTTGATAAGCCATTCAGTCACAGGAGCAGATAGCACAGGGCGAAGTCTAGCGAAATTTCTGAGATGAAAAAAGGAATTCTTCACAGTAGATTGTACATGTGGGTCAAAAGAGAAACTCTAATCAAAAATTACTTCTATATATTTTTTATTTTGTTTGGAACTCCAAAGCAGAGCCATCTACCTTCAACATTAGTGAACCAGCTTTATGAAGCAGATGTGAAGAGAAAATAATCAAATCCTCAGTCGTATCACTAGTAAGACACAAAAAGTTTTGGGTCATCCATGTTTTTGTCTCAGAAATACAATGTGAGAGAAAAGAAACAGTCACATTTTGACCAGGCTTGGAATAAATATAAATCTGAGTATCATCTGCATAGAAGTGATAATTAAGCCTGAGTGTTCATAAGAGCAATCCAAGAGGAAATATATAAATACTAAAAAGTAAAGGGCCTAAAATTGATCCCTGAGGGACACCAGTAGGAACAGAGCCAATCTCAGACCTGAAACCACATAAAAACAAACTGGCTGTGATCAGAGAGATAAGATCTAAACCAGTCAATTTGAGAAAAATTAGTTAAAGATGTGCCAGAGAAATTAGGCAAGCAGAGTGTTGAAGAGGAAACCGGTGTAGTATGAATAAGGTTATGAACATTGTCAATTTTACAGTGAAAAATGAAGAAACTTATTACATAACTGATTTGAAACAGGCAAAGAGGTGCCAACATCAATTTGGAGGAGTTTGTTTATAGTACTGAAGAGATGCATGGGATTGCTTTGATTATTCTCAATAATCTGGGGAAATAGGTAGATCTTGAAGACTCAATTGCAGCTCTATATTCCCCCAAGCTGTCTTTCCAAGCTTGAAAAAATAGTCACGCCACTTGCTCAATTTTATGACAAGCTGCCTTCATACAGCACAGGTTGTCATTATCCCAAGGAGCAGAACGAGCAACAGTGACATTGTGTGATTTCAAGGGAGCAAAGGAGTCCAGATTAGAGGCAAGAACATTATTCAACTGTAAAATCTTATCTACAAGAGGAGCTGATGAGAATCCATGAAGAAAGGAAATGACAGAGTCTGCAAAATCTGTTGGATTAATTGATTTCCATTTATGAAAATTAACAGTGTGTGAAGATGATGTACAAAGAAGAGGCTGTTCCAGATTTAAAAAGATGGTCAGAAAGACTGACCAAATGTCCAAATGGTCAGAAAGACCAATATCAACAGAAGACAGCTGAGACACAAATGAATCATCTGCAATCACAAGGTCTAGAGTATGAGCTTTGCTGTGTGTGGGGCCACTAATAAAATATGTAAGATTAAAACAATCCAGTAAAAACAAAAAAGTCCTTTGTCATCACACATTTTGTGATTTGTCATTTTGGTCAATGTGTATATTAAAATCCCCCAAAATATGGATTCTCTTGAATTTACCACACAACATTGACAAGTCAGCAAGCTCAGACAAAAAAGCTTCATTTGGCTTAGGTGGTCGATAGATGGTAGCGATGGCATATGCTTTGGAGGCAGAGAGACTCAACACAAGGCATTCAAATTATGTAAACTGTGGTACACACAGTGCTGATGTCAAATTGCAGTTTGTGTACTACAATGATTCCCCCACCTCTGCCAGTGAGTTGCGGGAGATCTAACAACACATAGCCCTCTGGAGTAATCTGGCTAAAGAGAAGTCCATCATTTTGTTTGTGCCATGTTTCGGTAAGAACAGTAAATCCAGTTTTCTATCTGTGATGATGTCCGATAAAAGCAGAGCCTGTTGTTTACTGAACAAACATTAAATAATGGAGCAAGTACTGCACCAGTTTGAGAAACTCTTTTAATCTGTTGCCAACTCATAAGAACACTGATGTTAGAGGAAGAAGAAGACGAAAGGTTGTAACTGTGTCCAAGCTGGTGTGCGGCCTACCTTAAAGCCATATTTCATAAGTCCAGGACCAAGCAGACCCAAGGCAGCATATGTTCTCGGTAACGCCACAGGGATAACTCCTCCGATTAAGCTCCAATGTCCTACAGAGAATGCAAGCAGATAAAAGCAAGAATCCAAGGCATGTGTAATAGTCCCATCACATCACAAGTGTACAAGATGACTTGAACAGCAGGATTACAGAACCTGTGTTAACATAAAAACCAACAAACAAACAGACAGTGAGAGGAATGGCAACCAAAACACACCAGCGCACCCAATCGACCAGAACCAGAGATATATCTCAGTTAAAAATGGGCATTGGCTGACCAACTAAGTAACTAATATCTTCAAAAAGCATTGACAAATCAAAATTATTTTGATAACTTTTTGTTAGGAAGGTCTTGCGATGATGCATGTCAGGTTAAGTGTGAATGGGATCAACGGCCTAAGAGGAGGATGAAAAGTAGAAAAACAAAAAAGTAGATTTTTTGAATTAATCAAAATAGCAGAAAATTTTTCATGATGGAAATGAAATCAGAAATATACATTTTGTTCAGCTTGACTAAGAAAATCAGAGAAAAAAGAATTTTGATTCTAGTCTGTATGGTTGCGGAGATATGAGTGAAAACAAAACTACTTATTATCGTGCCACCTATGGTCTAATTGGTGTGCGTGCGTGTGTGTGCACCTGAGTGGTGGGGGGAATTTGGGACCATCCTGCCAAATTTGGTGTTTCTAGGACTTACTGTTATGGCTTGTCAGACACTTTTAGGCCAGAAAAAGAACAATAATAATAAATATAGCTGCAACAGCAATTAAGGGGTCAAGCACAAAGAGGCTAAATGAGGAGCTAAACAAGCATGGCAGGGAGCATCAAGAGCAATTTAGACATTTGTATATGACTTTAGGCTAAATGTTTCATGTTTCAAGTCATAAATACAATCAATTTTTATATGATTTAATTGCTTATCATGTTTCACCAATAGGTGGCAATGACACCAAATTGATGTGGTGTGGTCAAGGTGGGGTGTCAATGCCACACACAAAGTTTGGTGTGAATATGCCAATGTATTGCTGAGATACAGCCTCAGATTCAGTTTGGCATCATGCAATCATTTTGTTGATGCATTAAATGAGAATGGTTTGGTATAAAAATGTTTTGATAAATTTTTGTTGCCATGGTCTAAAGATGATCTGAATCAAATTTGGTCAAAATTGGGCCAACGTTCTAGGAGGAGTTCGAAAAAAAGGAGTTTGAAATTCAAAATGGTGGACAGCATGTTCGACTGACTCTGGCATAATTCACACATCATTGTTCTCGGCATGACACAGAATTTATCAAGCCAATTTTCATTACAATAGGCAAGATTATTCAAAAGCTATATGGATTTTAAAAAATTTCATTATTCTTCTTGACCACAAGGTGGTGCTGTCTCAAAGCTTCTTGAGTACATTGATGGCATGGTGCCAATGACAAATACCAAGTTTTGTAACGGTACTCCAATGCCTTCATAAAATATAGCATTTTACAACAAAATGGCTCCAACGCTCAAAATGGCCAACATGAGAAAACTGCCTACCGTTCGACTCGGGATGCCATACCGAATCTAATGAGATAAGTCAGGTCAACCTATTCAGAAGTTATAAGCAAACTTGGCTATTTTTAATATCTCATGCCCACTGCGCAGATACCCTCAGGTAATGCTTGTGATTACAGTTACCAAGTTTCGTCTTAATATGCCAAACCATTGCGGAGATACAGCCTCATGTCCATTTTGGGGTGCACTTACTTGAATTTGTTGATGCGCTATACAAGAACAGTTAGGTCTATCAAAAAGCTTTTGATAACTTTTTGTCAGCACGGTCTGTAGATTATTTGATTCAATTTTGGTGAAAATCAGACAAACCTAGGAGTAATTCGAAAAAGTAGGTAGAAGAAGAAAGAACACTAACGAAGAACGGTTTGGTCTATCAAAAAGCTTTTGATAAATTTTTGTCAGCGTAGTCTGTAGATGACCTCAAATTTCGTGAAAATCACATGAACGGTCTTCTGGATGGTGGAAAATCTGGTCAGCTGGAAATTAAAACCATGGGGTCCATTTGGTTCAGCACTGCAGGTGCCAGAACTTTCAGTTGCTCTGCACCCGAATTCTGGAACTCACTCCCAGTGCATCGTCAGCTAGACTCTATTTCACAGTTCAAATCCCAAATTAAAACACATTTGTTCAAATTAGTTCATTCATTATAATGAACTAATCTATATTTTTGCTTCATCTATTTTGATTTTGTCTATTTATTGCATCTATACTGTTCTTATTGTATGTTGCTTTTCTTGTAAAGTGTCTTTGAGTGTTATGAAAGGTTATTATTATTATTATTATTATTATTATTATTATTGTTATTATTGTATAGTTCTCCCATCTCCCATCGGTGGTGTTGTCCCAGTAATAGCAGCTGGCTGTGTGTAGTGCCGTGTCAATCTTCTGCATTATAGCCCAGTTACCAATGTATTTAAATGCTTTTCCATGTTTTTTTGAGTGAGCGAGTGCTCTATGATACTCTGTGTCCACTGGTTCAGTTTGTTCCAACTTTAATCCACACCTCTATAACACCTTTGACATACTCTTTATCAGCGTTACTCACATCATCAGGACTCAAGCCAGCCTTCATGTTCATCAGGCACTTACAAGACATTTTGTGCTGAGCTGGTGCTTGGGGAAATTGTATAGACACTGGCCTGTGCGCTGTTTCTGTGAGCAAGGGGTCTCACTGGGGACACTATTTGGAGTGCTATTGTATAGCTGTGCCTTTACCGTTTTGACTCCTGTCCTGGAGTCAGGATCACACTGCTGGTACTGGCACTGTCAGCCTCTTTTACAAACTCACTTAAACATGATGTGTCACTCACTGTAGGCCAATCAGCTTTTCATTATCATTCCATTTCTTTCCAAAGAAAAAAATATATTAAAATGCTTTCAACTGCATTAAAACTCATGTCATGTTTCAATAATAGGGAATGCTGCATCCATGAAACTGTCATTGCCATATTATTGCACATAGGATAAAAACAAATGCTTTTTTTTCTCCATATGTTCCTACTAGCATTTTAAGACAATTTAAGGCACAAGAGAGGCGTAAGAGGCTGCGCTACACCCCCGGAAGCCAGCAGAGGGCAGCAGCAGCACACAGTGAGAGTTGCATGTGGGGGAAGTCAGTTACCCAGAATACTCCAGGCTGGATAACCAGGATTGCCTGCACCTGCCAGGCAGGGTACTTAAGGCGAGACTTTGAGCCAGCTTTTTGTCACGCCTGTGTAGAGGGGTGACTGGTATGGTATGTCAAGGCTTTGTCTAATGTAATAGTAAAAGGAGCAAGAAAATGAATTAAAAAAAAATATGAATCAGAAAGGAAAGTGGATAAAAGAATGGAAAGAGTGATTTAAAGAAGAACCAGGAAAAGAGCCAGAATTTAGGACAAAGATCTAAGACACAATTGAAAAGGGCAAACTAACAGATAAAAAGTATGTTTTGGGAAGTATAAGTATTGGTGACAACTGAAAACTTCTTCATTTATGGACAACCACTGCTACTTTGATATTTTATTTGTCCCTATTTAGTAAAGAAGACTGCTTTGTTTGTCATTTTGGTGTCTCTTTTGTTTGGCTTTTCCTACCTCTTTTCTCCTCACTCTGTATTGTCTGTCCCATCAGCACTATGTCCACATAGGGGTAGGGTAGAGGAGCATTTCTGGTTTAGTCCTGCTTGGGCCTGTTTTTCAAAGTGCACAAAACATACACAAACCCTTTCCTAAGCCTTGATCCTGCCTATATAGCTGGTTCCACACTGATCTGTCCAATGAAGCAAATGATGTCATGTTGGGCTAACCTTAAATACTTATTAACATGAATCTGAATAAAATATTTTTGTATCTCTAATTCTTAAAATTACTGTAAATATTGGTACTGTGCAATACTACATTATGATTGGAAGCAACTGTACAGTTGGAGTCAAAAGCTAAAAACAATGTAATTCTTTTGTGAATCTCAACCTGATTTCTGCATTATTTCACCAACCTGTTGAAGAGAATTAAATGCAATTTCACTTGGTCATCATGATTAGAATTTCTCTTAAAGGGAGAGTTCACCCAAAATTATAATTCTCTCATTATTTACTTCCTTATGAGGTCCTAAACTTGAGACTTTCTTCTGTGGAACATGCACAAACTTTCAGAACTGAGTTTTTGTCTTTTAAAAGGTATTAAGATACTGTTGAACATATTTGGCCATGTGCTTCATTATGCAGTAAGCCAAGTACATTGTCCTGATTATTCATGGTCTACTTACCTGTGCATATGTGACATACAATATGTACAAGTAAATATGCACACTAACATTCAACACTATCATAACAAATTACCAGTAATGTTATCGCTGCTTCTTTTTTTTTTTTTTTTTCTTTTCCCCCTTGAATACAGTCATGATCAGTGTTGCATCACTGTATTCACACTTACAGTACATGCATTTGTTGATCTGTAAGGAGACTCTGGATTTAAGGAGATGTGGGGAAAATGAGCTCTTTAGATTAAAATTGTTGGGCTCTCCAATTATATGTAACAAATTAGTTGTTTAAATTGAGCTACCTATATTGTCTACCAAATATGCAGGATCGACAAGCAGATCAGCTTGCAATGGGAAATTTGGCTGATTTAGTATTTCTGATCAACTCTTTGTCCAGTAAGAAGTTGACCTTGGCATATTCATTAATTATGCATTAGATACTACCTCTATAGTCAATGGCAATAATATCCTAAATACAGTGAAACATTATTTGAAGAGCATGTAGCAAGATCAACAATTCAAAGCAATGGACCTCAAGCAATAAGACGTTTTTAAAAATGGACTAAACTTTATTGAACTATTCTATGATGGAAACTAATCTAACACGTGCACATACGCACACAAGCAGAAGTGAAAATTGTCTTAACTGAGCGAAGTTCTGAGTTTATAACAAAGGATGTAATTTCACAGACTATGACCTGAGCCAACCATCAATTTTAGCAATCTAATTTCACTACTTTTTGTAGGGCTTTAAACATTAATATTATGTACCAGTCTTGGCTAAATTCTGGGGTATTGCTTGCCTGTCCATGGTTGTTGAAGGGATTTCCTTATGTTTGGTCTGGTCAGTATTTGAGTGGCATCTCGGAAGACCAACTGGAATGATGAACAAAATGGCCTCTAGTATGAGGGATGTTCGGAGAGCTGGTGGCAGAAGGTTTGAAAAGCTGGGGAGCTCTAGGATGGGTCTCCAAGCAGATGCTGATTGGAGCCTTCCCTCCACCTTTAGATGACTGAGCTGAGCAAGCCAGGGGCTGAAGAGGCGAAGAGCAAGAGCAGAAAGTTGGATTTTAATTCTTTCTGGCTAGCCCTGCCCCTAACAGTTCCAACCAACGATTTGTCTTAGGGCTGGATGTAAGCCATATGCTCTGCCCATGATGTTATTCAGTCTATTGTCTCTGCAGATGGGTGGCTCCATGCTTTTCATAACGTGTGGATTAAACTTTGTCCGAAGTACTAACGTGTGCATATGTCATACTATCAATTTCTTTGCTTTTATCAGTAAATGATTCAACAAACACACATGCCACACAACATATATTAAATGTTAAGTACACTACTAATAGTAAAACACAATCATACTAATACTATTATACTAACATGCTAAAAAAAAAATGGAACAATTACTGGTAAGTTAATGGTTATAAACATGAAGAAAATGGAAGGAAACATGGCAGAAAATAGGTGATTGCAGTGGTTTTAAAGATGTATATATTTTCAGTGATGGCTTATGTGAAGTGCTCTGATGGTGGAATGTGCTGATTCAACAAAGGAAGGGAGAGGGCCCCCCCCCCCCCCTTTATGTTCTACTCTGTGAAGGTTAACACGGGTCATGAGTTAGCCTTGGTCTGACCATCTGAATCTATGATGAGTCTTGTTTCAACCTACTTGTGGTATTCTGGGGGTGGGTGGATGATTTTATGGTTTTACTGCAACATTGGGCCAGGTGGCCCCTCTGACAAAGGCTACTAATGTTTATTAATGGTGTTTGTCCGTCCACCCCAGACTTGTTGGCACCAGTCGTGACAGCATCTTTTGAATTGGGGTTTGGGGCTGTCTAAGTGGAATGTCTTATCTGTTTTCATCTTTGCTGCCTGGTTCAATCCTACAGAGGCCACAGGAAAGAGGTGAAATTCCAGGTAGTGTCCACTAAGTGTCAGTCTGTAGCCAAGTTCTGAGTATGAAGTGTAGGCTTCCCCTCCCTTCCACAATTGAGTCTTTGTGTGACCAATTTTAATGTAATTTTGGCATTTAAGTGAAATACCAGGAAACAGTGTTCATAAAGTGGTTAGTAGTAAAAACAAGTTGTTTGGCTCAAACTCTGCATCTCAGGTCATCAGATTTTTGACCCACACTTCTTAGTAAATTTTGGTGTGCAGCAGCAGACTTTTTAAATACAAGTATTGGGTAACACTTTACAGAAGTGCAGTGAATAATCATACCAGAAGTTTTACTTTTAATATGAAATAATGAGTTAAGCCATGTTAAGGGAAAACACCATACCATCAAGGATTACTTTTAAAATAAAACTAATTTATTTACAGTGCCCTTCACTGATCTTGGCACCCTTGGTAAATGAGCAAAGGCTGTGAAATTTTGTTAAACTTTGAATCTTTTTATTTAAAAAAAAAACTCACAAATACTCTGCTCTCATGGATAAACAATTGCAAACAAAACAGGTTTATTTAAAAAAAAAAAAAAATCTGTTAAATGTGTGCTACAACTTTTGGTACCCTTTTAGTTAATACTTTGTGCTACCTCCCTTTACTAAGATAATGGCTGCGTTTTCTTCTACAATGCTTGATGACTAGGTTGGAGAATACATAGCAAGGGATCTGAGACCATTTCACCATACAGAATCTCTCCAGATCTTTCAAACTTTGAGGTCCATGCTGGTGGACTCTACTCTTCCCCCTAGGTGTTCTACGGGGACTGGGATGATCATGGCAGGACCTTGATTTTGTGGTCAGTAATCCATTTTTGTGTTCATTTTAGTTTTTTGGATCATTGTGTTGCTGGAAGATCCAACCATGACCTATTAAGTTTTCTGGCAGAGATAGTCAGGCTTTCATTTAAAATCTGTAGATATTTGGGTAGACATGCCATGTCCTAACAAAATGTCCAGGTCCTCTTGCAGGAAAAACATCCCCAAAACATTAAAGAGCCACCACCATATTTAACTGTGGACATGAGGTACTTTTCCATATGGTTACGTCTGTGTATGCTAACCACCTCTGGTGATTGCCAAAAAGCTCTATTTTGGTTTCATCTGACCATAGAACCCGATCCCATTTGAAGTTCCAGTAGTGTCTGGCAAACAGAAAATGCTAGAGTTTGTTTTTGGGTTTTTTTTTTTTTTTTTTTTTTTTTCCCTCCTCGAAACGCTTCCAAATATGTAGGTGACCTCATTGTAGTTTTGGAGACTTTCTGACCACAAGACACAAATAATTTCTTCAATTCTCCAGCTGTGATCCTTGGATTTTTGGCCACTCTAACCGTCCTCTTCAGTGTGTTGAGACAATATAGAGATGCATCTAATTCCAGGTTTATTCCTAATTTTTCCAGTTGACTGTAACTTCTTATTTCCCTGATGGTGGAAATGGGCACTTTCAATGCCTGTGCTATATTCTTATAGCCACTTCCCATTTTATGAAGCTCAACATCTTTTTGCTGCACAGCTATATCCCTTGGTTTTAACCATTATGAATGACTAAAGGAATTTGGCCTGTTACCTTGTATTTATACCCCTGAGAAACAGGTTGAACAATTTCCTGTTACTAGTCACCCAGGTGTAGTAATGAGGTGTGTGTGGATTTTGCCGGAGTCGCGCCGGTGCTTCCCGAATAAATGACTGCTCTTTTGGTTGTTTTACCTGCAACAGCCGACATGGATCAGACGTTAGTTTGGAGACAAAAGGCATACCTTGGTCAGATAAGATGTCCTTTGGTATCCCGACCCGGCTGAAGAGGAGCATCAGCTCTTTCGCCATATTACGAGAGGTGGCATTGCGGAGGCACACTGCCTCAGGGTATCAGGTGGCATAATCCAGGATGACGAGTATGTACTCGTGACCCCAGGTGGATTTGGGGAGTGGCCCCACGAGGTCCATGCCAACCCGCTCAAAAGGGACGCCTATGATGGGCAGAGGGATAAGGGGAGCCGGCGGGGGCCCTGTGGGGCAGTGCGCTGGCACTGGGGTCATTGTTGGCAGTGAGCCCCGGACCTCTGCGTCCATCCCTGGCCAGACAAAGCGATCCTTCAGCTTTTCCAGGGTGTTTCGCGCTCCCAAGTGGCTGCCAAGCGGATGGGTGTGGGCCAGGTGCATCAGTGCCTGGGTTTTAGACTTGGGGGACTACGAGGCGGTCCGCCTGCTCCCTTTGGCGGCAGGCTCGTTGGTAGAGGAGACCACCCCGAACGAGGAAGTAGGAGGAGGGAAGCCTCTGGTTAGGGTCCTGGTTGATCCCTTCTATCAGTCGCACCTGGGCTCAGCAGTGTTTCAGGCGGTCATCCTCCTTGTGCTCCAGCCCAAAATTCCCCTGCCGGTTCACCTGGTGAAACAGACGATATCAGGTTTGTGTGTGTGCAGCTTACCTTCTGCGGTGGCGTCCCCCTTGTCTTGCGCCAAGTAGGTTTGCAGGGCTCAGGTCTCCTTTGTGTGCTGAGGCGCCCTGCCGGATTTTGGAGCTTGGCTGGTCGGGAACCCTGGCCAGTCTCTTCCGAGGAGTAGGGGCACTAGGAGATTGGGTACAATGCCATATAGGAGGGGCCAGGTGCCAGCTTTACTTCGGATCTGAACCTCAGTTGCTGGGACTTCCCTGGTATCCCCATGGACGCAGGTTACGGTGATGGCCCCGCACCGGCCGAGTTCTCTTGGCAGGATCGTCGGCCAGGCAAGGGTCATGGTACTCCTGAAGTCCATCAGGGCGGTGACCGAGCTCCCCTTGACCCACACAGTCAGGGTCGGGGCTTTTGGTGGGTTCAGTGGTTGGCGGGGTGCGCCCTCCACTCAGGGCTTTTGGGCCTTCTTGGACGGCCCCAGGTCGAGCTCCGTGGGCATGGGTTCATCTATGGGCGTCCCACAGATGGGTGAACTTCAGAGGGTCCTCTCCCACCCACCCCCCAGGATAGCGCTGGCAGTTGAGCCTATGGGGAAGGAACACTCGGGGCGGACTACGGGTCCGCTGTCCTTCCTGGCTGAGTTCCAGGGTGGCCAAAGCATGCTCTAGGGTGGCTAGGAGCTCCTTGGGTGTCCCAGGCGCATGTACTCCCAAGACCTGGCATTCTGTTGGCAGTAAAGCCCTTACAAACCAGTCCATAGCCACCTTTTCTGCCACCTCGGAGGCGGTGTGTAGGTCAGGCTGAAGCCACCTCTTGGTTATGCGTATAAGGGTGTTCATCTGCCAGTGTGGTCTGGCCCCCGGCTGATAAGCCCACCGGTGGAACTCCGCCACTGCCTGGTGGGGGGTTTGCCCACACCATGCCAGGATTCCTTTTCATCTCCCCATGGTCAGTTGCTTCCTCCGGAGAGACCGTAATAGGCCGTGTGCGCCTCCCCAGAGAGCAGCGGGTGGATGCTTGGCCACTCGTCGTAGTCCTAATCTTCGCGGCGGGCGATGCACTCAGGGAGGGTGTAGCAGCTGCGGGAGCCGCTGTTCTCAGGGCCACTAGTTCTTGTGTTGCAGCTTGCAGGCTGTGGGTGAGCTGCTGTGACTGTTTGCTGCTGGAGACTGACCTCCAGAAGGCGCTGTAGCGTGGGGTCCATGTTTCTTAACCACAAGTGGGATGGGAAAGGGGGGGAAAATCCCCCCCCCCCCCCCCCCCCCCGCGCCCGCATTCTCCACCAGTGTAGAAAATTAGCCCACGATGGGTGGAGCACAGACAAACAGGAGGCTGTTGTCAGGTGGTCAAATAGATTTTTCTTTTTTCTTTTCTTTGGTGTTCAGGGGCATGCATGTTTGTGTGTGGGCAGGAGTTGCAGGATTTTGCCGGAGTTGCACCAGTGCTTCCTGGATAAATGAGGGCTCTTTTGGGCCATCAGGCAACACTGCTCGCAAAGTCAGGAAACTGAGGCCTCACCTGGATCCAAATATCATGTGAGATCCTTCTCCTCGAACGAGCGGAAGAGCGGCCTCTCCCCTTGTCTGCTGGATGGTGGATTTTTCCCGGGTGGCGCACCATTCACTGGCCGAGGGTGTGTTGGTGGCTCCGCCCCACCGCCATGTGCTTTCTGGCTGCCAGGGTTCTTGACGCGGGGCTGTCTCTTCAGCGCGGCAGTCAGGGAAGGAGCGATTTTAGTACCTTGTGCGCTGGCTGTCGGTCCGTCGCTATATATATATATATATATATATATATATATATATATATATATATATATATATATATATATATATATATATATATATATATATATATATATATATATATATATATATAATAAATAAAATATAATGCGCAAAAAATTTGCACATATATATGCGCAAAATTTGCTCAATAGATAACTTTTCACAACCTCCTTTGCTCATATTTACTAAGGGTGCCAATAATTGAGGGCATTGTACAGAAAAGAAGAGTCTTAATTTTGTTTCAATTTAATTCAGCTCAATTGTATTTTGTATAGTACCAAATCACAACAGAAGTTCTCTCATCACACTTTAATGGTAAGCTCAAGATAATATTAAGGAGGGCAACCCAACAGTTCACTCTGCGCAAGCCTGTGGTGACAATGGGATGGCAAACTCCCTTTTAACAGGAAGAACCCTCCTGTAGAACCAAGCTCAGGCATTTGCCTTGAGCGGTTGGGGTGAGGGGAAAATAGAGAGAGAGGAGTTGAGCAGAATAACTCCATCAAATACTGGGCAGGTTCGTGAGACCAGTAACCATGAATCAGAAATGTGCAGCTCCGGAGCCATTGATACCTGCAGAAAGGTACAGGGATGGAGAAGATTTCATGGTTAAACCACTGGACTGAACTTGGAAGCAGCTGTGCAAGAGAATATTTGAATGTTGTTTTGAATGATGCACACTGTCTCAAATCATTGAATGGTTGTTTTGGCCGTACTCGGGTGAAGTCAAACCAGTGTTGGCAAAGGAATAATTGGAGTAAAATCTCTGCTTTTCAACATGTTCTGGCAAGAAATGTTAAATCTAGAGTAATTTAATTTGAATTTGCAAAATTCTCCTCCTGCGACAGGGCCTCTAACTGGCAACTTTGGCAAACATGCACACAACTGACCTAGAAAAGCACAAGGTCTCCTTTTTCTGCCTTGAAGAAAAAAATCCAGCTGTTCAACCGTTTGACATTCAATATTGGGTAATGTTTTCGTGCTCTAAAATTTTTCTAATCTTTCCAAAAAAAGAGTATTTAAAATCAAGAGGGTGGGCTTCTTGTCATCCTCCTCCTCCTCTGGATGTAGCATTTTAATTTCTTTTGTTCTGACAGGGGGTATCTTCTGTGTGGATATGTGGGGGAACCATCAGATTACAACAAACCTTTTTATTATATAAACCATTATCCACTTTTAACCTTCACCTGTTAAGAAAATGACAGTTGGTGATGACCTTTAATGACAAGTGTTAAGATAATGACATACAGACTGCATGTAACATTATCTTTGATCTACAACTCTCAACATAATCATGATTTGCTAATGACCTTTGACCTAGACCTGTCAAAATCAATTAGTGATATGGACCATACAAACCATCCACTAATGTCATGCATGCACCAGACATAATGAATTCTCAACCACATCTACTTATCCAGAAACAATCACCATTTACAAATCTGAATGCATTTGAATTAAGTGTACTGCTGAGGAAGATCTGGAATACACAACAACTTTTCCTCCGTCAGACCAGTAATTGAACCGCTGACACAAACTGGTATACAAGTTCTCACCACTATTGCAGTCGAACACTAGTCTACGATAACAAACATAATCTCCATTGATGTCCAGCAGGCAAGATTCATCATTCAACAAAATCTCCTGCAGTCGCTCATACACCTCGCTCTCTTCTACGTTCAGTGTTTTTTGTTCTACTGCTACTTTGCACAGTTCGTTGGAAACAGTATTGGCCACTAATTCAATGAGAAATGAAAACTGCAACAAGATGGCGGCGTGTGTACATTGCACGATAGCTTGTTGATCCTCTGCTGATCTGGAGTTCCTGATTAAGTGCAGGCCATTCTACCTACCACGTGAGTTTACTTGCATTGTGGCAGCTGCAGTTTATGCACTGCTGGGTGCTAATGCAAAAATGGCTATGAAATAACTTTGGGCTGCTATTAGCAAGCTACAAACTTTGCACACAGATGGGGCATTTATTGTCACTGGTGACTTTAATTATTGCACTTTAAGATCTGTTCTCCCAAGATTTCATCAAAATATCTCATGCTCCACAGGGGAATATAAAACATTGGACCATGTCTACACCAGTGTGATTGATTTTGTTTTTTTTGTTTTTTTTTTCTTCTTCCTGCTCCCCATGTATATCCCGGTCCTCAAACGAGTGATCCTCACAATGAGGACAGTCAGGATCTGGCTGGAGGGTGCTGACTCCACTCTTCAGCATTAATTCCAGCACCCAGACTGGAGTGTCTTTGCTGCACAGGCCACTACGAACTCTCAGATTAACATTGTCCTGGAGCACATCAACAGGTGTGTGGGCAGAGTTGGTGTAATTGTCAGTGACCACACACACATAACCTTTCCCAATTGGAAGGCTTGGATGAACAGAGGTTCACCTCCTGCTCAAAGCAAGAGAAGCAGCCTATCAGTCTGGAGACTGGGAGGCTTACAGATCAGCCAGAGCCAACCTAAGGAGGGGAATCTGTCAGGCTAAACACTGACCCCCGGCATATGTGGCAAGGCTTACAGTCAATCACAGATTACAAACCACCCAGAACACCTTAAATCCTGTCTCCCTGCTACATCGGACTCACACCAGTTTGCTGATCACCACAACAGGTCAACAGAGGATGCTATCTCTGTGGCACTCTACTCTAACCCAATTGGACAGTCAAAATTCATTCATCAATACTTTCCATTGATTTCAGCTCAGCATTTAACACTGATTCCCTCCAAGCTGATCTCCAAGCTCTGCCAGCTTGGTATGAACACATCCCTCTGTAATTGGATTCTGCAGGAACACCAAATGACATGAATGTGTGAGAAGAACAGTAAGAACACTGCCAGAACATTTTAATAAGTAAAACATACTATATACATTACAAACAAATGAATAAATAAATGTACAGCAAACTGAAAGTAAATATACAGCTAGCCTGTTGATGTTCTGACTCCCTGCTGGCGGGCAGTCACCATGTCAGCAAATCTTTACCACGTATACAGCTGTACATGGTACGTATGCCGTATACCATTGGAAAGTTAAGATTCTTGTGATTCAACTGATATATTAACCGTTTCAAGATACAATCACAACAGCAGTTACATTCAACGTCTGTCAGGCCACCGACATGCGAACAAACACTTACAAAATGAACCCAACTCACCCTTGAAGCGTCAAAGTAGACAAAACATCCCTTGTTATTGTTACATTGGCAAAGGTCCAAACAATCCAATTATGTAAAAATGTGATATTTTAATAAAATAAAATGTATGTAAAAATAGTCCAGAACACTTTACATCAGTAAATCCAAAATTCTCAAAAAATCATGCTTTTTTGCTAATATCTGTAGATTCCATTTGTCTGTAGATTCCAAAATGGCCTTTGAACTCTTGATTGAAACCTAATTTGAACCAATAGGAGCTTCCATGTTATGTCCATAGCCTTCAATAGCCAATGAGTCTGTGCTGAAGGGAGTACCTTCACCCATTTCTTTGTGAAAAGCTCAAGGCAATTGAAAGTTTCCGACTGACTGGCTCATGGGATAGTCAATGAAATTCTGAAAATAATGTGGCAATAGTGGGATGTAGTGGGAACACTAACTCAAAGTCCCTGCCTAAAGGTCCTTTCAAAGGTGCTTTCACACCGAACGTGAAACGATTAATTGCCTTCAGCTAAATCACGCCTGCATGATGGGTGGTGCTGACTGAACTATATTTACTGTATATTCCACCAAATCGTTTTATTCGAATTATGAACAGATTTTGTCAATTACCTTTTGTCGTGTTTTGTCAAGTGAGTCTGCTGATCTGTTTGCAGGAGTGAAATGTGTGTTGAGGTGTTACTGATGACCTCTGGGGGAGGTGTTGTACTCTGTTTCTCTGAGATGTGAGGCAGCAAGATGTATTGGACAGTCAACACTTCCCCCCCCCCCCCCCCCCCCCCCAGTGAATATATTTCCAATGAGGCAATTCAAATGAAATTTTCACCAGACATCAGTATAAAAAGTTGTGCAATAAAGTAGAATGTCACAGGAAAAAAGTATTGAACACGCTAACTGAAATTAATTTATTTATTTAAACTTGGTGGAGAAGACTATTTGTAATGACAGCTTCAAGACTCTTCCTGTATGAAGAACAGCCACAGTATTCAGGTGTGATTTTGGCCCATTCTTCTAAACATATTGTCTTAAATCTTGTTCAGTGGGATTCAGGTCAGGTGATTGACTGGGCCATTCTAACACCATAATTTATTTTCTCTGAAACCAATGGAGTTTCCTTTGCTGTATGCTTTGGATTGTTGTCCTGCTGGAAAGTCAACCCATGTCTCCTCTTCATCATCCTGGTGGATGGCAGCAGATTCTTCTCAAGAATCTCCCCGTAAAGGGCTCCATTCATTGTTCCTTCAATTATATGAAGTCTGCCAGTACCATGATGCTTCCACGCTTCACTGTTGGTATAGTGTTTTTAGGGTGATGTGCAGTGCCATTTATTCTCCAAACACGGTGTGTAGTATGACTGCCAAAAAGTTAAATTTTGCTCTCTTCTGACCAGACTTTAATTCAACTCAATTTTTGTATAGCACTTTTAACAATGGACATTCATATGAGGAAGGAACAGGAAACAGACTCAAAAGGGAACCCACCATCTTGGTAATAGTGTGAAAGTAAAGTTCATTATGGTTTTTACATCAAGTCTGTCTGTTTGAATTAGTCCACTGTTCACCAAAGGAGACCTGAGTGCAAACCTGCATGTGGTCATTGCAGTCCCAATGCCATAGCAGGAACCATAGTCCCAGCAACCACAGTGAGAATGTCCATGTGGAATTGAGGTCCAAAACTATTTCCATGGAACTTCAAGCGGTACCATCTATCCTAAGCAACTTCCAGGCTGTAGTCTCCAGTTGATGAGGGCTCCATCCAGAGGTAGGGCATCAGGATGGATTAGCCAGGTCTGGAGAGCAGAAAGGGTCAGGATCACTGGCATTTCCATAAAATCATGTGTGGCTTGACCGAAGGAGAGGGGGAGAGATTATGTATTCTTACTATCCATGAGGGATAAGATTGTGTACTTTGTGTAAGAGTCTATTCATGGTAAGCTTGAGTAAAATGTTTTCAGACTAGACTTAAACACCGAGACTGTGAGTCCCGAACACTAATTGGAAGGCTGTTCCATAACTGTGGGGCTTTGTAAGAGAAGGCTCTTGTCCCTGCTGTAGCCTTCAATATTTGTGGTACCAAGAAATAGCCTGCACCTATGGACGTAAGTAAGTGTGATGGATCATATAAAATCAAGTTTGCTTAGGTACTGTGGCACAAGACCATGTAGTGCTTTATAAGTCAGTAGTAGTATTTTATAATCAAAGCAAAATTTTACTCTGAGCCAATGCAGGGTGGGTAAGAGGGGTGATGTGGTCCTACTTTCTGGTTCTAGTAAGGACTCTAGCAGCTGCATTCTGGACTAACGAGCTTGTTTATGGTCCTACTGGAGCATCCAGACAGTAAGGCATTACAATAATCTAGCCTAGAGGTGACAAAAGCATGAAGTAATATTTCTGCATCATGTGGTGACAATATATTTATCTTGGCAATATTTCTGAGATGAAAGAAAGCTATTCTACACTGTAAACCTGGATACGTTGATTGTACTTTAAAAAAAAAAAAATTGAGGAAAGTGGTTGCCTTAAAAAAATTAACGTTTACTTCAATAACAAACATTCCAGCCCTTTCAACAATTATTTTAAAGTTCAATGCACTAAATTCCAAGTTGATTTAACTTGATCATTTGTAATATCAATTGCTCTGTCCAATTACTCAACTTAGTTTCTTAAGTTTAAAAAATCACTTTAAATTCATTAAATTATATAAAAAAAGCAAGCAAACACAAAGTTTTAAAAAAAAATAATTCAACTGAAATATTCATTTGAAAATACAATACACACAGTCAAGAAAGTTCTGTGAAATTAATTGCCAAATTTTACTTCCTAAAGATGGGGTCTTCTGAACTATCAGTGTGAGGAAACTTGTCTGTAAACATGTTGTTCTACAAAGTTTACAAACAAGTTTCCTCACACTGATGGTTCAGAAGACCCCATCTTTAGGAAGTAAAATTTGGCAAATAATTTCACAGAACTTTCATATATATCTATCTCACAGTGAGGGAAATAATTATTGGATGCATGAACATTTGCTTTAGTGATTATTTTTCCAATTTAGGCTATTCACACGAAATGTTCACTAGACATCAGTATTGTGTGTGTGTGTGTGTGTGTGTAACTAAAATTTCTATAAAATGGGAACATTTGCAAATAAGAATTGAATCAAACCACAAAATCAGTGCCAATATCATAAAATATGCAGTTAAACAAATTAACCACTTGCTAGTGGAACAGTAGTATAACAATTGGGAGGCCCATATTACACTGTTAGCTGACTTTTCAAATATTGAATTTTGGGTGCCAGCTTACCTCCCAGGTTGAGCATTACCTGCTGAATAAAGTGGAAACTGTTTTTCATACACTTAGGATGCAGGGCATAAATCAGGACTGAGGCAGGTCGGCCAGTTCATCCAGCACCAAACTCCCTTCCAAGATGATGCTCACTTTGAATGGGTTTAGCTGAGGACTTTCTCATTCGAAACCGAGGATCCCCACTGGCATTTGAGTCCTTTTCAGTTACATCCCAACAGAGAAAGAAACGGTGACAAAAAAAGTCAGCTGAACTCGCTGAGAGAAACAAGTGGGAGAAAACATACAAAATTGTTTTAAACAATGTTTTTCACTGTTAAAAATGAACAGACAAAAAAATGTCAGTGAGTTTCAGTGGGATCGTGGCCACCGCTTATGAGTGAAAAATGTCATAGTTTCAAACTATTTTTTTTTATTACTGACAAACAGCCTTTCAATGGAAAATAGAAAGGCTAAAACATACTTTCTAACAACTCAACTCAACAGCTCCTCAAATTCATTTGCAACCACAAGAAAATGGCTTCCCCTGCCTCTGCCAACAGCTAACCAGTGGGGAGGTGTGGTCAGGACAAAAACTTAATTTTAATCCATTTAACTTTAAATTATTTACACATTGAAATGTCTACAAATTAGTAGAATCTACTGAAATTTTTTAGTAAGGCACTCAAACTTAAATAATTTAAGTATGTTGTAATTAAATTAAGTAGATATTAAATCTGGGCTAACAGTGTAGTAATATTATCTACATGAGCATCAAATGATGGACTGGAG